>NW_027016574.1:0-50000 GCF_036934945.1 Oncorhynchus masou masou | reverse complement strand
GGAGATCATGAAAGACAGAGCCTCAAAAATCCTTGTCATTTCCTGGATGCCAAGTCATCTTGGTTTTGCCTGAAGCTCACGTTAAAGGGCACGCACAGAGAAGATATTTGTATTTCTGGACACGTCAGAGTGTTTTCTTTCGAACAGTAGCAATTATATGCATAGTCGAGCATCTTTTTGTGACAAAATATCTTGTTTAAAACGGGAACGTTTTTCTTCCAAAAATGAAATAGCGCCACCATAAGTGTAAGAGGTTAAACAGTGCTGCCGAGAAGGTGGAGTGACCAATGAGTCGGCGCTGCTAGCAACTGGGTTATTAAGGGGCTGTGGGGTTACCACCGTGGTAGGCTGCCTCCCAAACAACCCACAGAATTGCTCCAGCAAACCGTCCAATGCCCGGTCAAGGCGTTCAGCCAACGTTTGGACCAACTCCATAAGGCCACGAAGCAATTCCTTGTGCCTCCCGATGGTGGCTTCTTGGGAGGAGATGACGTCGCGCAGCTGGCCCGGTTCTGATGGGTCAGTCATGGCCAGTTCATATTATCAGGATAAGGTAAGACCCAGATTCAGACTGTGTCGAAGTAACAATGTTAATTACAGCAACAGAGGCAAAGGTACAGGACGGCAGGCAGGCTCAGGGTCAGGGGCAGGCAGGGTGGTCAGGCGGTCGGGTTAAGGGTCAGGACAGGGTCAGGACAGGCAAAGGATGGCAAGAAAAAGAGAGGCTTGGAAAAGACGGGACCTGACAGGACAAACGCTGGTAAGCTTGACAAACAAGACCAACTGGCAACAGACAAACAGAGAACACAGGTATAACTACACGGGATAATGGAGAAGATGGGCGACACCTGGAGGGGGGTGGAGACAGTCACCAAGACAGGTGAAACAGATCAGGGCATGACAGTATATGATAGTTAAGTAATTACATAACAATGCATAACAATCAATGGAAGACCCTGAGCAGGAAAAGGCAGCCAGATGACATGGAGGAGTGCAGAGATGAACAGCCATATAACAGATGGCCAAAAAAGAGAAATCTCACAAAGCCGGGTTAATCACCTGGTATTTGACTTCATTATAGAGGATGTGCAACCCGTTTGACTAGTGAAGGTGTCTTCAATCCGCAAGCTAGTAGAAGGAATCAGTTGTGGGAGAAAGGTCATGTTGAGAAAGACTTTGATGCAACAAATTGAAAGGGATTTTGAGTCTATGAAAGAAACTCTCTCCACCAAACTCCAGATTGTGAAGTCAGTCTGCACCACAGCAGACATCTGGTCTGCCCACAACAGAAGCTTCTTCGGCATGACATGCCACTGGATCAGGGAGGACACCTCGGAGAGGAAGTTGTCTGCTTTGGCTTGTGTGAGACTGAGAAGACGTCATCCCTACAATGTGATTGCTGCCACGTTAAGTGAAATACATGCAGACTTTCAAATTCAGCACAAAGTGAGGGCCACAGTGACAGACAATGGAAGCATCTTTGTAAAGGCATTCCGGTAGGTTCCATGGAAATACTGCAGCGCAAGATGAGACGGATGATGGAATGAGGTTTGATAACGTGGGTGCAATTCTTGAGGAGGTTGAGCAAGAACTGAACTTTTTACTCCCTCCACATGAACGTTGTGTGGCACACACCCTCAACCTCATCGCCACCAATGAGGTGGACAAAGTTGCATCCCAAGGTCCATCACAAAAATTGTGCAGAAGTGTCAAAATGTTCCAGCATTTGGAACAAAGTACGCAGGTCCACAATAGCTTCAGAGGCAATAGAGGACATTGCAAGCATGAAAGTAACTATATCATGTGTGAAAATGGAGCTCAGATTATCGTGCCATCTCCAAACTCATAGCCCTCACAGATCTGTGAAGACCTGGTTGTGAGCAGCAAACTACATCGCAGCTTCTATGGAGAACACACACTCTGAAAATGTTGATGATGGAGCACAGAACGAGTCAGAAGACAATGTTTTTGTGTTTGGAGGTGCTACAGCAAGACCAGTGGCACTTTTATTTTTTAACATTTTAATTTTAATTTCACCTTTATTTAACCAAGTAGGAAAAGTTGAGAACAAGTTCTCATTTACAACTGCGACCTGTCCAAGATAAAGCAAAGCAATTCAACACATATAACACAGAGTTACACATGGAGTAAAACAAACATATAGTCAATAATACAGTAGAAAAATAAGTCTATATACAATGTGAGCAAATGAGGTGAGAATAGGGAGGTAAAGGCGAAAAAGGCCTTGGTGGCGAAGTAAATACAATATAGCAAGTAAAACACTGGAATGGTAGATTTGACAGTAGATGAGTGTGCAAAGTAGAAATACTGGGGTGCAAATGAGCAAAATAAATAAATAAATACAGTAGGGGAAGCGGTAGTTTTTTGGGCTATTTATAGATGGGCTATGTACAGGTGCAGTGATCTGTGAGCTGCTCTAACAGCTGGTGCTTAAAGCTAGTGAGGGAGATAAGTGTTTCCAGTTTCAGAGATTTTTGTATTTCATTCCAGTCATTGGCAGCAGAGAACTGGAAGGAGAGGCGGCCAAAGGAGGAATTGGCTTTGGGGGTGACATATGAGATACCCGTATACCTGCTGGAACGCGTGCTATGGGTGGGTGCAGCTATGGTGACCAGCAAGCAGAGATAAGGCACTGCAGAGGATGAGGTGAGGAAGTACCTCGAAGATATAGACAAGTCTTTGGACTCCTTGAAATCGTTCCCCACAGTCCGGAACTTGTTTCTGAAGTACAACACCACACTGCCATCCATTGCCCCAGTTGAGCACCTTTTCAGCTACTGTATGTTGGAAAGCTGTTAACCCCTCATTGAAACAGGATGTCTGATGCTCATCTAGAGCATGTCCTCTTGCTGCGATACAACAGCAATTCCTGCCTTCAATCATCTGAGTTGGCTTCAGAATAGGCCTACTGCAATCAAATGTCTGATATGTGGGGTTATTACATCTAGCTGCCCTTTTTTTGTGTAAACTTAAAAAAACGACTTGGTGGACTAAATGTGTGATTACATTGTGCATGTTGTAAAAAAACAAACATATTTTCTATTTCTCATTTAGGTCATTTAGCAGACACTCTTATCCAGACTGACTTACTGACTTTCAGTAGTTAATGCATATATCTTCATAGTTGTTTTGTACTGGTGTCCCGTGGGATGTGTTCAGCACCATCCATGTCGCTGCGTTACTCTAAGCCCTTACTTATACCTGGTTTTAACACGCATCTTTTGTCCTGCAAAAGTCTGCGTTTGCGCCCACATTTTTAGACGGGTGTACATGATTAAAAGATGCATTGTAGTCTGACTGTGATCAGATCTTATAGGTGTAAACGGACAAGATCAGGATGAAGGACGCATGTTAGAGGCAGGTACACAGGGCTTAAATACATTTTTGTCACAATGTTTTGTGATGTGTTCTAATGTGGCTCTGCTTAGTGGCTCAAACATCCTGCAATAAATGTTGTTAAGTTGGCAATTATCTTATTTTTCTTCTTACGTGTTTTACGGGTGAAGTAACTAAAAGTAATCCGATTACGTTACTGTGTTACTAATCCAAAAGTTACGGCACTGATTACAATTTTAGACAGGTAACAAGTAACTGTAACGGATTACATTTAAAAAGTAACCTACCCAACCCTGTGTGTGTGCGTGCGAGTGTGTGTGTGTGTGTTAGAGAGTGAGATAGATAGATTGAGAGAGAAGTAGAGTGGTATGCGTACCACTGAAATAATCAACTCGACTGGCTTGCTGGTATGTTTCTCATCACTTGACAGCTATAGACGCTTAGACTGGAGTACTTCAGATGAATTTCCCTCATGTTGAAGGCCTTAACATTTGAAGGGGTTGATGGGGTTAAGAATTTAAAAAAATGTGGGAAAAAGAACTCCCGCTGCTTAGTCTGAAATGTAGACTGTCTATCATTTCCCTTTGATTGGGTCCCTTTTGGACATGTTTTTAAACCTCTGCAGTGTTATTAATAAAACAAACTCTAATAGAAATATCATTCCGCTTATTTTTCAATCAGGCACAGCATCGTGGCAATCTGCAAAGCGTGACTTTAATTAAAGATTGATGGCTAGGCCATTCATCTGAGGCGCTGTTGATCCAGTAATTAAAATGACAAAAAAAGATTTATTTATAGAAACCTGGTTGAACTTGTTTCATTTCCTTGTCAGTATGTCTGATTTTCTGTCTTTTAATGAAGGAAGTAAGTACATGTATTTCTTCCCCTTTTCTACTCAATCAATATAGAACATCAACATAAGCAATGACTCATATTCCATTTGTGCAATGTACAAAAGCAAGCCTTTCACTTCTTCTGGCAAAGAGGAGTGAGGAGGGATTGAGTTTCCCATCCAAAAGGCCAATGGGATGCCTTTTCTCACAATAATGCCTTTTCTCAATCAAACTTTTCAAGGAAAGTTAAGTTTCAATGACCTTAGTTAATCAGTAATCAGAAAGTGAATGAAATACAAACAAAATAGCTTTGCATTTTTATTTTGGTAAGTAATTATGTAGTCTCTCGGAGTTCGACAAGGCCTCTAATGAGTTCTCAGAGGACCCCTGTTTTATTTGTTTGTTTGTTAATTTTAAGCTTGATTTAGTCCCCTTGTATTTAGTTAGCACAATGAAACCACCCGGGATGCAGTGTAAGCTTAACTCAGTACAGTTCATTCACGGCTATCGAGAAGCAAGCCTCCAGCGTTCTATTCTGACATATTATCACCTTTGTTGTTATGGCTTTGCCTCGTGCTAATCCTGATGATGCTGGGTGTGTTTACTCTATTTGTATTCTACAATGGCGATATCTGGGAAGCATCTCGATGTTACTACACCATGGTATTTCTTAATATACTTAAAACTGTCTTTAGCAAGATGGCGCCGACAGAGATGGTCGTCTCGCATCAGGTCCTTAGAAAACTATGTCGTTATTTGTTTGTAATGTATTATTTCTTACATTGTCAGCCCAGAAAATATCAAGAGTTATTACATACAACCGGGAACAATTATTGGATATATAATCGATGTTAACTTACCATCATTATGACCAGGAATACATTTTTCCCGAAGTGGATCCTTTGTTCGAACCTCCAGCCTGGACATGGGATCTTATCCCAGAGGCCGACCCAAAACAACGCGGTCGCCGCAGGAGAGGCACATGGAGCAGCCTACTGGTCAAACTCTGAAGGTGAGCACACCATCCTCCGTTTCTGAAAATATTACTTGCCAATGTCCAATCTGTAGATAACAAGGTGGACGGAATTAGAGCATGAGTTGCATTCCAGAGAGACATCAGAGATTGTAACATTCTCTGTTTCACAGAAACATGGCTCACTCGGTACAGCCACCCGGTTTCTTCAGGCATCGCGCCGACAGAAACAAACATCTCTCTGGTATGAAGAAGAGAGTGTGTGCCTTATGATTAATAACTCATGTTGTAATCACAACAACATACAGGAACTCAAGTATAATCGAATTATCTATGATTATATTCACAGCTGTGTATTTCCCCCGCAAGCAGATCCCTCGTCAGCCCTGAAAGAACTTCATTGGAATCTATGTAAACTGGGAACCATACATCCTGAGGCTGTATTTATTGTAGCTGGGGATTTTAATAAAGCTAACCTAAGAACCATACTTCCTAAATTCTATCAGCATATCGAATACACATGCACAACAAGAGCTGGTAGCTGTCTGGATCATTGCTACTCGAACTTCCGCGACGCATACAAAGCCCTTCCCCGCCCTTCGCCCATCGGAAAATCTGACCATGACTCCATTTTTTGCTCCCAGCGTATAGACAGAAACTAAAACAGGAAACGCCCATGCTAAGGTCAATACAATGCTAGTCTGACCAATCGGATTCCACGCTTCAAGATTGATTCGATCAGATGGACTGGGATATGTTCCGGATAGCCTCAGACAACAACATTGATGTATACGCTGACTCGGTGAGCGAGTTTATTAGTAAGTGCATTGGAGATGTTGTACCCTCTGCGACCATTCCCTAACCAGAAATGGTGGATTGATGGCAGAATTTGCGTGAAACTGTAAGCGCGAACCACCGCTTTTAATCATGGCAAGGCGACCAGAAACACGACTGAATACAAACAGTGCAGCTATTCCCCCCACAAGGCAATCAAACAAGCAAAGCGTTAGTATAAAGACAAAGTAGAGTCGCAATTCACCGGCTCAAACAAGAGACGTATGTTATGTGGCAGGGTCTACAGTCAATCATGGATTACAAAAAGAAAACCAGCCCTATCGCATACACCAACGTCTTGCTCCCAGTCAAATTAAACAACTTCTTTGCTCGCTTTGAGGACAATACAGTGCCACTGACACGGCCCGCTACCAAAGCCTGTGGGCTCTCCTTCTCCGTGGCCAACATGAGTAAAATATTTAAACGTGTAAACCCTTGCAAGGCTGCCGGCCCAGACAGCATCCCTAGCTATGTCCTCAGAGCAGCCGCAGACCAGCTGGCTGGCTGGTCTACGGACATATTCAACCAATCCCTATCCCAGTCTGTTATCCCCACATGCTTCAAGATTGCCACCATTGTTCCTGTTACCCAGAAAGCTAAGGTAACTGAACTAAATGACTATCACCCATTGCACTCACTTCTGTCACCATGAAGTGCTTGAGAGACTAGTCAAGGACCGTATCACCTACAACCTACCTGATACCCTAGACCGACTCCAATTTGCTTACCGCCCTAATAGGTCCACTGACAATGCAATCGCCATCACACTGCACACTGCCCTATCCCATATGGACAAGAGGAATACCTATGTAAGAATGCTTTTCATTGACTAAAGCTCAGCATTTAATACCATAGTACCCTCCAAACTCATCATTAAGCTCGAGACCCTGGGTCTCAACCCTGCACTGTGTAACTGGTTCCTGGACTTTCTGACGGGCCGCCCCCAGGTGGTGAAGGTAGGAAACAACATCTCCACCCCGCTGATCCTCAAGGCCTGGTTACCAACAACGATGAGACAGCCTACAGGGAGTGTGGTGTCAGGAAAATAACCTCTCACTCAACGTCAGCAAAACAAAGGAGATGATCGTGGACTTCAGGAAACAGCAGAGGGAGCACCCCACTATCCACATCGTCATGACAGTAGTGGGGAAGGTGGAACGTTTTAAGTTCCTCAGCGTACACGTCATGGACAAACTGAAATGGTTCACCCACACAGACAGAGTTGTGAAGAAGGCACAACATCGCCTCTTCAACCTCAGGAGGCTGAAGAAATTTGGCTTGTCATCTAAAACACTCACAAACCTTTACAGATGCGCAAACGAGAGCATCCTGTCGGGCTGTATCACCGCCTGGTACGGCAATTGCACCGTCCTCAAACTCAAGGCTCTCTAGAGGGAACAACCCATCACCAGGGCAAACTACCTGCCCTCCAGGACACCTACAGCACCCGATGTCAGAGGAAGGGCAAAAAGATCATCAAGGACAACAACCACCCGAGCCACTGCCTGTTCACCCCGTTATCATCCAGAAGGTGAGGTCAGTACAGGTGCATCAAAGCTGGGACCGAGAAGCTGATAAACAGCTTCTATCTCAAGGCCATCAGACTGTTAAACGGCCATCACTAACATAGAGACGCTGCTGCCAACATAGAGACTCAAATCTCTGGCCACTAAAATAAACTCACTTAATAAAGATATCACTAGTCACTTTAAATAATGCCACTTTAACAATGTTTACATATCCTACATTACTCATCTCATATGTAAATACTGTATTCTACACCATCTACTGCATCTTGCTTATGCCGCACGGCCATCGCTCATCCATATATTTCACATGTCATCAGTGGGCACTATGTACATATTCTTATTCATCCCTTTACATTTGTGTGTATTTGTGTGTATAAGGTAGTTGTGAATTTGTTAGATTACGTGTTAGGTTTTACTGCACAGTCGGAACTAGAAGCACAAGCATTTCGCTACACTCACATCAACATCTGCTAACCATGTGTATGTGACCAATAACATTTGATTTGATTTGACTTTTGACTTCTTTTTTTCAGACAAATGGTTTAGTACAAAATGGCGGAGGTATGTCTGAATCTCATCATTGGCCTTTGGTCAAACATGAAGGTCATAATAACCTCGGACTTCTCCTGACATTTTCAAAAGTCTGTCAACAGTCCCATTGCCCGTGAGTATACTATTTTCTGATTCAGGGATACAGAGTTGTTAGAATAGAAAGTGTAGTGTAGTTCATTCGTAAGGCAAACCTCGGACTAACCACATTTTTCCCAACAACAACCATTGTTGATTCTCTACCGCGTATAAAACAATGACTCAGTTGAAGACATATCTAGACGTGGTGGATTAATGACACTAATGCTCCATCTGTAAATTCCCAACTGGCTGTGTAAATACCTTTATACCACCCACATCGACCGATAGTTACATGGCCACAGTCCCATTACCTTGCCCTCCAGTAAAGTGTATTTACCATGAGAAAACGGTAGAAATGGGCTTTGGCACAAGGTCCAAGCCAACGAAGAAGAAGAATAAGGATGTAAAAAGATGTATTAAATGATTATAACGACTGATGATATTACCTTTAAAAAAAAATAAAAAAAGACATCAACAGCATAATGGTCAAATGGCCTGTGAAGATGACAGACTTATTAAAAGAGAAAGAATTGAGTAATTCCAGTACATTTATCAGTCTGCACATCACACCTTCACACACAGTGACTATATACAGTAAATGTTGCTGATCCCAATGATGTCATTTAAAAAAAATCCGATTAAGACTCTAGCTCTCAGGAGTGGGAGTTCATTTCAAGAAAGACTTGGCAACAAAGAAGGGGAAAAGCTAGATGGATTTTTAAAAATCTTTTTATATTAAAATGAGTTCAATGTAACTGGCCAGGTTTGCACTGAAAATGAGTGGAAAATGACATCTCAGGCACGCCACCTATCCCCCCAACGTGATAAATACGTCACGCATCTTATGACTGATTCTTTTATGAAGTGGACCTGTGATAAGATTCAGGTATTCATATTTTCTGTCATGTTAATGTGAGGAGATAAACCGGCGCATGCAGTGTGTGTTCAGGCCAACAGGCTGCCCCCATTTCTCTACGTCGCAGGGTGAACGGATGGAGTTGTTCCAGAAGTGTAGACATCAGGTAAGTGCCGGGGTAATGGAATGCACAGATAATAGTGCTAAGGGGGTTGTGTGGGCTGAGTGGGGACTGGATAGCGTGAAGACACTTTTGGCTCGTTCTTTTCCACTATCTACCAGCCATTTCTCCTTATAATTGGGTGATAGAAATCAGAGTTGACTTTGTCTTACTTTTTCATTGTTGAAAGAGTAATAAACAACGTGTGTGTGTGTGTGGGGGGGGGCTGATTCACCGAATCCCTGAGAGTTTAAATTCACTATGGGAGAAGTTGATTTATGATAGGATCACATTTCCCGTAATGAAGTTTCCATTAAATTATTTTATGTGGTAAGGGTAGAAGTCGGACTGAGTACCTGCAAGGTCATTTAGTGTGCTTGTAGTATGCCATTTCAAACTGAGTTGATCGACAACAGCCAGTATGTGGAAAAGTCAAGCAAAGGTCCAGGTGACAAAGTGTCGTACAGATGAGTGACGAGAGAGAAGGCTGGGTAACTGCAGTCTGTGGGTCTCTAACAGAGCAGAGCTACAGCCAGATAGAGAGTCCCACACAGACAGAGGAAGAGGGAGAACTGAAGAGAATGAGACAGAGAGGGTGTCAGGGAGTTCAGTATTTCCTTCTCACAAGTTACGACTGTGTCTCCTCTCCCTGTTTTTACTGGTCCCCTAGTAGAGACACTGGCAGCTGTGTGACATAAACAACAGAACCTACCCCACCGCCTCCATCCCCTCGCCCCAACGCCCGCCCAACCCAAACTCTGCAAGCGCTAGCTGCCGGGTGCAGATGTGTGCCTCTGTCACCTGAGCCTCGTAATGCCACCTCGTTCCCTTCCTCCATGTGGCCCCTCGGACCAGGCTGGCGTCTGCTGCTGAGATGAAGATGACTCTCCTGGTGAGTGCCTGGCTCTGTCCCTGGCTCTGTTCACTGTCCTCCAATCCAGCAAAACTCCACCACTACAGTCATCATGGGCTCAATAACCACCACACAGCCTATCTAGGAGATCATTTCACAGAACTGGATACAAATAATGAATTAAAATGAAAGTTTTTTAAGAAACTTGGTATTTAGATGATATGTTTGCGGTTAGTCATTGTCAGTGATAGCGACTATTTGCGTGCCCTTGTGAAGTAGTTCATTTTAACTTCCCCATGTAGATGGTTATTGAAGACATCTTTCAGAGTTCTTGACATAGCCTACCAAATAACATTTTCTTACCAAACCCTGCACCACAACTTCTTGCAGACACCACTATTGCGTGGTCATTAAAAATGAAAAATGGACTGTTACTAATCTGCATAGCCTCAGAGAGAAATATTACCTTGTCCTGGTCCTCTGAGAGACATTTAGTGAATTAGACACCATAATTGTTGTAGTTGCGTAGAAACCTTGCCATTTCTAAATTATTGTTCAAAATCCTCATCAGTCAATATTATGATACAATTAATAATTGTAGTCTGTTTTCCCTTAAAAAAATCAATGATGCCACAACGTTTGAGCAATTTTTAGCTTTTATTTGTCCTCTAAAACTGTCTTTTGCTAAATGATACTGACCCTTTGAATCTTTTAACAACGCAATCAATAAAGCATGTTCATGTGCAGCTTGCAGAACCATCAGTTTGGGACTTTTGAAAAAATATGCCCGCGGCTGCAGCTTGCTAAGTGCAGAGCGCTCGCACTAAATCTTGGGAGTTAAAGTTTTACTGGGGTGTTATGGGTAAAAATGCCTTGTCAGCCATCTGCCACATTCTCTCCCGACATCCATATTTCCACCACTGCAAAACTCCTGAGAGAGAGCACAGCACTGCCACCATGGGCCACCCGCCACAATTACAGGGCCAGAGAACTGTGGAATCTTGCAGACACCGACACAGAGAGAGAGAGAGAGAGAGAGAGAGAGAGAGAGAGAGAGAGAGAGAGAGAGAGAGAGAGAGAGAGAGAGAGAGAGAGAGAGAGAGAGAGAGAGAGAGAGAGAGAGAGAGAGAGAGAACGAGAACGGGGGGCAGACATCTACTCATTTTCCCAAGTCGTTAATGAATAGCGGTGGTGACCCCGTCAGCATGACAAGCCTGGCAGTTTAATGTATTACAAACCAGGAAAAGAAAACTCCAATATATAAATAAATAAAGCGGCACTAGGAGCCCACTTCCACAGGCCTCAGTAAATGCTAATCATGGCTGATTAACCAGGCCATAATTCCACTGATCCAAAAAGGTTAGCCAGTCAATTGTGCAAAATTAGCTCTTTCTCACGTGTCCCTTCACATTTACGAACGGCAGGCAGAACGAATATAAAGGCTGACTCAAAGTAATACCTCCCTGGCTGGATCTTGGCACATTTCTCTGGTACATTTATGAAATGTACCAGAGAATTGAGACATACAGCACATCTTATGTTCTCTCTTGTTCTTTGTTTCTCCCCCTCTCATCTGTAAGAACTGGCTGTCTTCCAAATTGAGCTAAAAACATGTTTTTTTTCTGATCAAAAACACTCACATGTTACAGTCTTGATAGGCATTAGTCTCTTTTGAACACACACAGATAGCGCCATAGTTATTGAGCCTTTGAAATCACATGAGTGAAGCCCTCAGCTGAATTTGTATTCTTAATTAGTAATCAAATTGAAATGTGTCTCCCTCTACAGTGATGTTGTTGTATAAAACAACTCAGTGCCTTATTAAAATAGTATTATAGTAATGATACTATATTTACAAAAAAAAAATGATAACACCTTTGATATTGCCATCTTCAATAAGCTGAGTTACACAAGTTCACTTCAAATAGCGTCATTGTTGTTGTAGTGCTTTAAGATAGTTTCACTGATCTCAGGCCAGAACCACTGCTCAGTACTATTCCCATTGTCCTCAGTTAAAGTATACATCCCCTGGGCCTGATGTTACATTGGGGGGGGGGGGGGCCGGCTGCTAGCTTGGCTTGGACTCACCACTGAGATATGGGCTCAGGAGGGCTGTGTTTGTCCATAAATTCGACTGAGGGAAACAGAGGCACCTTGTACATGTACTACGACTATCAGGGTCTGCAGCTAACGCCAGTCACTGTCGACAAAACACGCATGCCTCTCGCCTGTACAGGAAAGAATTAGTGAGCTAAGCACTCGTAAATCACCTGGCCTGTAGATCTCTCTTCCTGTAGCTGAGAGGGGAAAAACAGGGAGGGGGAGTTCACCGTGTGGTGGGACGGGACGGGATGGGAGGCGGAGTAGGGGGGAGAGAAAGAGAACAGGCACAGACACATGTCATCAGTGGGCACTAGTAAATCTTCACAGGGTGATCGAGTGCAAGAACATTGTGCCGTTAGGAGTCTGAGGAAGAAAAAATAAGAAGTTCATCTGGTGTTTATCTAAGCACTGTGGAAGATAAAAGAGATATTCTTTCCCATTAGTGGACCAAGTGTTTCATTTCTACAATCGGAAACAGACAGGAATCATAAATCCTATTATGCCATTCTTAAAAGGACTCTTGATATCTGCTCAACAACCAAGGTATTAATTGATATCACAATACCTCAGGCTACATGGCAATGCTAAGCAACTGCAAATGATGTTCTAGGTCCCTAGTTCAGTTTGTGAAATGTGATGCAACTGTAATGTAAGGACTAATCACTACTGTCAACTGTCAATTACAGTATAAGAAATTATCTTGTTATGAAAATATCCGTCTCGATAAAATTATCATTTTAAGGTAAATCTGTTTATTTTCTAAACATTGGCTTCTTTCTAAGAATGATTGAGCTGCTTCCTGACGGGAGCATTATTGTTTCATAAGCTACTTCTTATCAAAGTGCAAAGTCTCTATTACTTCTACAAACGGCTGAAAAAGACAGCAAAGTTGTGTAGTCTTAACTTCACCTTTACACGCTGTTGTCTGTGTTTGAGTTTAGTGGTAAGCTGGTGCAGGACTCTCCCTTGGGTGACATTACCCACGCCCAAAATAAAGACATAGCTTCACACTTACCCTCCATTAGGGAAACAGGGCAAACATGTGGATGTTTAGAGCCTAGATGAAAGTGGATTCAAAGGGGAGGGCTGTTAAAACTGACCAAAAACACTAACATATGGGTGCTTTGACAGATTCCTGGACTCAGCTCAATGCACAAACATTTAGTCTTGTTTTGAGGGTTACTTTTTCCATAATACATCAGACTCAACTGCATTGAAATAAGTTATTATCCTTTTATGGCTAACATAAAATGTGTGTACGTGCATCTTACATCAATTGAAGTTCTACCTCCCTGCTTTTGACTTGGATGTGAGGTCTCTAAACCCAAACCTGTTCTGTTCGTATGGGAGAGTGGGATAGACAAGCTTCCTCGCTGGCTCCACCCATCCTGTCTAACGTCTTACATTGGTTGTGCACCCAACCAGCTTTGCAACAGTCAAACAAACACTGAAGCTTGTCTGTGTTCTGTGAGGAGAATTAGTAAAAGCGTGTTCACTTCCCATGTCTGCTATGTGCTCATGCAGCTGACACCGCAGCAGTTACATTGTGATGTGTATATATATTTTTACAGGGCTGTTGTTATTAACACGGCGTTGGTTCTAGTCTCAGAGCGCTGTTCTGTTTCAGAGTTGAGCTGACAGAATGCTCTCCAGTGAACTGAGGGCTGCTAAGGAAAGGGATAGGGGACGCTGTCACGGCTTCTTGTCATGTGTCCGATAATTAAAAATCGGATTTATTGACATGCATCAACAATCGCAGTGGGGCTTGCTTCTCTGTGATGTTCATCCTTCCCCCCGGCTAAATTTACTTGATGAAAAAAAAAGAAAAGAAATGAATGATGAAAAAAGAGGCCCTCGTTTTTTCACCCCCTGTCACTCCTCCCATCCAACCCCCCTCGGCTGGTCTGTCACTCAGCTGCCGTGGCAACCAGAGCAGACAGCAAACAGAAGCCCTAGCCAGCCAAGCCCCACTTCAGTTTATTCTAATATTTATTGCCACCCAGAAAAGGAACATGATACAGCGGAAGGAAGTTTGCGCGAATGCTGGGAGTAACACCAGTTTATACTGAAACCCACAGGCACACAGACTGGAAGGATGTATTTACAAGATCAACTGTTTGTATAATAATTTGTATGTAATCCTAATAAAAAGACATGTTAATCAAAACCTGAAAGGATAGAGATCCAAGACTATTACTGTCACATCTGGGTTGTTCATTTTGGACCTGTGACCATTTCTGTTGTACTTTTCCACTCAGTCACATCTGCCATAGAGTAGAGCAGTAGATATCTCTCTGCAAGTCTATTAAAGTTGCTTGAGTGAATATAAAGTTTGCACCCACTGTGATATCTGTGAGGGTGGGTGTTATGTGGCACAGGGCTATGCTGTTCCGGTGTTTCTCTCGCTCTCTCGTTGGGCAGGCCTGAGACAGCCTTAAGCCAACTGTCAGCGCATCACGCTGTACAGGTCCAGCCGGCTGACGGGCTGTGGTGCTGAGGCCTGGGCTGATGACACCTTCATGCCCCAGCCAGGCAGTCTGATCCAGACAGATGTCAGAAAACACTCAGTCCCCCTCGGCGTTCGCAACACACAACACATACACGGCATACAAAGGCAAATATAACAGTAGACCATGGACAAGCACACACACACAGGCAAACACCCACCATTACATGCTTATTGCTGTCCATTGATGTTAATGTTGAAGATCCAGCCTATTTTGATTAGACTGTGTCTTATGTGAGGTCAGCGAAGACTGTACAACACAAAATAGACTCTGTTTCAACAGAAAAACATGGCGCTTAGTTAGTTTGACAACTAAACCCCCTCTGGTTCGTATTCAATCATCAAAAACACGTCCTCTGTTTGTTACCCCCAGTGTTGAACAGATAAATTCACACTGCATCAAAAGAACAAGCACAACCCAACTGCTAACAATCAAGCACAGCTCAAAATGCTGAATGTCTTGCCAGGCCCCCGAAGGATAGAGCTGCTGATGTTTGGCTGATGGACTTTGGCTCGGGACTCTAACGCTTTTTAACTGTCTCTCCAAGGGACTGAGACTGTGATTGTGCTGTTCGTGTTTGTGTGTTTGGGTCTGCGTACAGAGTTGTGTGTGTGTGTATCTTTTAAAGACAACCTTGTGATGTCAGTGTGTCTTACAAACACACAAATCCCTGTGGCAGTCACACTCTCCTCCCTCTTGGAAGCCACCAGATGATGACTGCTTTGGGCCCTCTGTCTCCATATCGCTTTCACATTCTCTCCCACTCCTCCCCCTCTGTATCTTTCGCTCTATATCCCTCATCTCCCTCTCATTTCTCCCTCTTCCTCCCTCCCTCTTTCTTTCTCTCTTTCCCTCTCGTCCTCTGTGAGTGTTGCGGCCCTCCCCTCTCTCTCCCATACGGTGTCCAGCTGATGAGCCTGATTCGTTTTGGGATGCAGCCAAAGACAGGGAGCGGAGAGGCACCCCAAGGCGTGGAGCTGAATTGTCCTCGGCAGATACGAGGAGATTACCCTGCCTGCTGGGGCTGTAACGCTGGTCTGTTTTTATGTCTCACAAAGCCTCTGGCTTAAGCTACTCATACCTAGAACGAGAAAAAAACACTGCTTTTTTTCACAGCCAAAACAACTAAGCTGAAGACCGTTAACCGTTACAGTGTGTTGCCTTGACATCTGAAGGCTGGACTTTTCCAAACCTGTCCCCTCCCATCACGCATTGCGCTTGTTTCGTCGTGATTGTTATTCCTATGTTTCAGAGACTGAGAATTTGCATCAATTCTAGCGTGATTTGATTTCACTTGGAGTGTTCAAGTGTCTAAATAGTGTCTCAAAATCTATTCTCAAGACAGAAGATACTGAGGGACATTATTGCACCAGTCACTCCAATATACATTCGGAAAGTATTCAGACCCTTTGAAATGTACAAATTTTGTGACTTTAACAGCCTTATTCAAAAGTGTATTAAATCGTTTTTTCCCCCTTTTCAAACTACACACAATACCCCATAATGACAAAGAAAAAACAGGTTTTTATATTTTGAGGAACTGTATTAAAAATAAAAACACTGAAATATTACATTTACATGTATTCAGACCCTTTACTCAGTACTTTGTCAAAGCACCGTTGGCAGCGATTACAGCCTTGATGCTTCTTGGGTTTGACGCTACAAGCTTGGCACACATGTACTTGGGGAGTTTCTCCCCTTCTTCTCTGCAGATCCTCTCAATCCTCTCTTTCAGGTTGGATGGGGAGCGTCGCTCCACAGCTATTTTCTATTCTCTACAGAGATGTTAGATCGGATTCCGGGCTCTGGCTGGGCCACTCAAGGACATCCAGAGACTTGTACCGAAGCCACTACTGCGTTGTCTTGGCTATGTGCTTAGGGTCGTTGTTCTGTTGGAAGGTGAATTTTTACCCCAACCTGAGGTCCTGAGTGCTCTGGAGCAGGTTTTCGTCAAGGATCTCTCTGTACTTTGCTCCATTCATCTTTCCCTCGATCCTGATTAGTCTCCCAGTCCCTGCCGCTGAAAAATACCCCCACAGCATGATACTGCCACCACCATGCTTCACTGTAGGGATGGTGCCAGGTTTTCTCCAGATGTGACACTTGGCATTGTGGCCAAAGAGTTTAATCTTGGTTTCATCAGACCAGAGAATCTTGTTTCTCATGGTCTGAGAGTCCTTTAAATCAAAATCAAATTTATTTATATAGCCCTTCGTACATCAGCTGATATCTCAAAGTGCTGTACAGAAACCCAGCCTAAAACCCCAAACAGCAAGCAATGCAGGTGTAGAAGCACGGTGGTTAGGAAAAACTCGCTAGAAAGGCCAAAACCTAGGAAGAAACCTAGAGAGGAACCAGGCTATGTGGGGTGGCCAGTCCTCTTCTGGCTGTGCCGGGTGGAGATTGTAACAGAACATGGCCAAGATGTTCAAATGTTCATAAATGAGGGGACATTTATGAGGGGACAGCAAGGAGTCATCATGTCAGGTAGTCCCGGGGCATGGTCCTAGGGCTCAGGTCAGTTGAAACTGGAGCAGCTGCACGGCCAGGTGGACTGGGGACAGCAAGGAGTCAGCAATGTCAGGTAGTCCTGGGGCATGGTCCTAGGGCTCAGGTCCTCCGAGATAGAGAAAGAGAGAGAAAAGGAGAGAATTAGAGAACGCACACTTAGATTCACACAGGACACCGAATTGGACAGGAGAAGTACTCCAGATATAACAAACTGACCCCAGCCCCCCGACACATAAACTACTGCAGCATAAATACTGGAGGCTGAGACAGGAGGGGTCAGGAGACACTGTGGCCCCATCCGAGGACACCCCTGGACAGGGCCAAACAGGAAGGATATAACCCCACCCACTTTGCCAAAGCACAGTCCCCACACCACTAGAGGTGTGGTACCTTTTGGCAAACTTCAAGCAGGCTGTCATGTGCCTTTAACTAAGGAGTGGCTTCCATCTGGCCACTCTACCATAAAGGTCTGATTGGTGGAGTGCTGCAGACATGTTTGTCCTTCTGGATGGTTCACTCATTTCCACATAGTAACTCTGGAACTCTGTCAGATTGACCATCGGTTTCTTTCTCACCTCCCTGGCCAAGGCCCTTCTCCCCTGATTGCTCAGTTTGGCCGTACGTCCAGCTCTAGGAAGAGTCTTGGTGGTTCCAAACTTCTTCCATTTAAGAATGATGGAGGCCACTGTGTTTGGTACCCTTCCCCAGATCTGTGCCTCGACACAATCTTGTCTCGGAGCTCTACAGACAATTCCTTTGATCTCATGCTCTGACATGCACTGTCAACTGTGGGACCTTATATAAACAGGTGGGTTCCTTTCCAAATCATGTCCAATCAATTTAATTTACCGCAGGTGGACTCCAATCAAGTTGTAGAACGCTGATCAACGGAAACAGGATGCACCTGAGCTCAATTTCGTGTCTCTTAGCAAAGTGTCTGAATACTTATGTAAATAAGGTATTTTAAAAATATATTTTTATAAATTAGAAAAAAATTCTAAAAACCTGTTTTCACTTCATCATTATGGGGTATTGTGTGTAGATTGATGAGGACATGTTTTATTTAATCACTTTTAGATTAAGAGTTTTAACGTAACAAAATGTGGAAAAGGGAAGGGGTCTGAATACTTCCCGAAGGCACTGTACTACTTGCTTTCTGTTTTGTGTTTGTCAACAGAGAGGCTTTAATTTGCCACTTTGTGAAGATGTTCCGTTTTCAATCTATACGAAGAACATGATTGGCTAACTCCTCAGCAACAGAATGGAAACAAGCACATCACTAACCTCTGTTCACTTTTAATGGTCTCTTCCTGGTTTTATTTTACACAGGAGAGGCTCCAAACAGTCTCCTCAGCATTTCCCATCTCTCCTTCTGCTATTACTCCTACCTGTTTTATTCCCCTTTAACTGTGTTCGCTAAAGTCGTTAACTGATTAAGCGGTTTAATTAGACCCAGTTGTGTAGTGGTGCAGACTCTGAAGCGAAGATAGAGGAAGACGGGAGAATACATTTTAGAATGTCAGGTCCTTCAGTTGCTCCTGTTTTGTTATGCCACTCCTTTTGTGGTACCACTCTTGAGAGCACGTCAACGTCTATCTAAACACTGATGGAACGGTCTCAATGCTCTGTCCCAAGCAGATAAATAGAGTGGCAGGATGTCAAAGTAAGGAAGGCAGATCCAACCTTCGAAGTAAACAAAACAACTAACTGGGAGGATATTGGGGTGGAAATGATTTTGAATGACCTCATTGACTGAGCCACTGCAGCCACCGCTGTTGGGTCTCTCACACCTCCTGCGGGAGTCTTTGGATGGGCGACAAGATGGGATTATAGGTGAGATGTCCAAGCTGGTCCGTGAAGCCAGGGACTGGATTACGCACATAAATCCCCCCATCCGCTACTCAGCAGGGGTAGCAAATAACCAACACGATCCCCCTTCCTAGCCTTCCCCCTTTCCCTCTCTGCTGTGTGCGGCTCTGGATTCAAACTGCTTGTCCTCCGTATGAACGTATATCTCTGTAGAGCAGGACTGGTACATACTGTATGGGTACTGCAGGGCTATTCTGTTTACTGATACAGTCCCCTGAATCTCTGTCAATGAAAGACACAGACCGTTTCTCATCCTTAGGCCACCCATGTGGGCTTGTGCTATTACATCTCTCCACCCACCACCACCACCACACACACACACTCAAACACACGCATACACACACATACAGTAGGCTATATAGAAAACAGCATGGCTGCACATACCTACTGTCGATTGAGCGTTGTTCAGCTTTGTTGTGAGAAAGGTTAGTGATGTTTTTGTTATCACGCTTGTCAACACTGCCCCTAGTGTCCTGTGTGATTACACTACTTGAATGTCTGTCTTCCTATCAGCCTCTCAACAATGTACCTGCCATAACCTGGAGATATCTGCACATACGGGTCTCCCTATATACTGTAATGGGTGAGTGTGAGTTCATGCCTGTTTCTAGTGTGCATGGGGTTAGTATCAGGAGGTAGAGCCACAGAGTGGATGACAATGGCAGCTAATATACCCTTCGACTTCCTAAGTGGGTGCAAGTCTGTGTCAGAGAGAACTGGGCGGGGTCATCTTACAATACTAAACACTAAAGGTGACCCCTAGAGGCCTTTATGAACAAACAAGTAATGAAGTACATATGCTCATAGAGTTTGGTCTAAGGGACAATAAAGAATATCAGGACTTCTACTAATTTGCCATCAAGGATAACTTAGTAGTTGTGGTAGATGTAGCAGTAGTAGTAGTAGTAGCAGGAAACTCAGCAAAAAATAAACGTCCCTCTTTCAGGACCCTGTATTATTCCAAAGATATTTTGTAAAAATCCAAATAATTACACAGATCTTCATTGTAAAGGGTTTAAACACTGTTGCTCATGCTTGTTCAATGAACCATAAACAATTAATGAACATGCACCTGTGGAACGGTCGTTAAGACACTAACAGCTTACAGACGGTAGGCAATTAAGGTCACAGTTATGAAAACTTAGGACACTGAAGAGGCCTTTCTACTGACTCTCAAAAACACCAAAAGAAAGATGCCCGGGGTCCCTGCTCATCTGCGTGAACGTGCCTTAGGCATGCTGCAAGGAGGCATGAGGACTGCAGATGTGGCCAGGGCAATAAATTGCAATGTCCGTACTGTGAGATGCCTAAGACAGGGCTACAGGGAGACAGGACGGACAGCAGATTGTCCTCGCAGTGGCAGACCACGTGTAACAACACCTGCACAAGATCGGCACATCTGAACATCACACCTGAGGGACAGGTACAGGATGGTAACAACTGCCCGAGTTACACCAGAAATGCACAATCACTCCATCAGTGCTCAGACTGTCCGTAATAGGCTGAGAGAGGCTGGACTGAGGGCTTGTAGGCCTGTTGTAAGGCAGGTCCTCACCAGACATCACTGGCAATCTCAACGCTGTGCGTTACAGGGAAGACATCCTCCTCCCTCACGAGGCACTCTTCCTGCAGGCTCATCCTGACATGACCCTCCTGCATTACAATACCACCAGCCATACTGCTCGTTCTGTGCATGATTTCCTGCAAGACAGGAATGTCAGTGTTCTGCCATGGCCAGCGAAGAGCCCAGACCTCAATCCCATGGAGCACATCTGGAACCTGTTGGATCGGAGGGTGAGGGCTAGGACCATTCCCCCAGAAATGTCCGGGTACTTGCAGGTGCCTTGGTGGAAGAGTGGGGTAACATCTCACAGCAACAACTGGCAAATCTGGTGCAGTCCACGAGGAGGAGATGCACTGCAGTACTTAATGTAGCTGGTGGCCACACCAGATACTGACTGTTACTTTTGATTTTGAATTCCCCCCTTTGTTAAGGGACACATTATTCAATTTCTGTTTGTCACATGTCTGTGGAACTTGTTCAGTTTGTGTCTCAGTTGTGGAATCTTGATTCAAATATTTACACATGTTAAGTTTGCTGAAAAAACACGCAGTTGACAGTGAGAGGACATTTCTTTTTTTGCTGAGTTTAGTTGTGGTAGTTGTAGTAGTAGAGCAGTGCTATTTGTTAACATTGTGCTGATTCGGGGAATATAGCAACATGTTTTATTTCAGAGAAGCAGTCAATGCTATATAATTGATCATTTCCGTCTCACTGCAAAATGATCAAATACGAATCCAATGGAAAAAGCAGCAAATGATCTTAATGATGAATTGATGAATCTTAATGATGGCTGCCGGGTTTGGGGAGTTTTATTTGACAGCTGAGAGCAGTATCTTTATGGAGAAGAAGAGGAAAGAGACAGAGAGAGAAAGAAAGACGAGGAAGGAAAAATGGAGCAGAGGCGACAATGAGGGGCGGTTTCGGGCCAAATGTTTCATTACGCACACAGGGAGGGAGAGGCAGTCTACTCTCAGATTTGGGCATCAAGCCTCCCATTAGGCAGAAAAATAGTGATCAATGACGAGGAGCAGTCTGATCACTCAACTGCTACAGACACATACACACAGACACACACATCAATACATGCCCTAAGACTCACAAAACCATGTATGTTCTGACACACAATCATGCGTATACACTCACACCATACACACACACATGCACGCACACACACACACACACACACACACACACACACACACACACACACACACACACACACACACACACACACACACACACACACACACACACACACACACACACACACACACAGAGACAGAGAGACAGCAGAGACAGAGCATGACATTTAAAGGGAAAAAGCTGACATTGACTCCATCACTGTCACTGCGCCTGCCATAAAGCAGCTGCAGATATTAAAACATTTTTCATCTGCGCCATATTATTGGCACCAGAAATTGTTTTCCTCTCTGTCTGATACTCAGCTGAAGTGCTGCAACGCTCCCCGGAGACTGCAAGCTGTTACCAAGGCTTCCTAACATATTGGCAGTTGATGTGGTGGTATTCATGTACACTTGCCACTCACAGAGTCCTTATCCCCCTCCCTTAACCCCCCTTCCACGCACACAGACACACACACACACACACACACACACACACACACACACACACACACACACACACATGCACGCACAGACACACACACCTTCCTTCTCAGTCCACTGCAGGGGAGTAAAGGAACAGGCAGAATTAAACTACCACTGAATGACCATGATGGGAGAGATGACGGTCTGTGTGTGTGTGTGTTTGTGCGCGTGTGTGTGTAAGCATGTGTGCGTTTATAAAGATGCGTTTGTTGTTGATAATAATACCCCTTTTCTCAGCCATAAGCATAATCTTTCAACACCATGACAGATTATTTTTCCATGAAATTGGCCCTTTTTTCAGTAAAGTGAATGTGAATCTCTCTCTATCCTGAGGAGAGTCACATGGCTGATTACGTTGTTATGTTTTGGAGAGAACAGATTTTCCCTGCAGAGATCTCTGCTAAAGTGCCCATTTCTTCTCTGAAACGTTAAACATTAGCTCACTCTTTGGGCCTCATATTTGCATTTATTTGCACAGCAAACACAAGACGTCTGATTTGCATCATCTATGCATCTGCTATTTGGTTTACTTCTGTATTGTCAGGAGACTCCATGATAACGTCAAAGTATAAAAGAAAATAAAGATAAGCTATAACAAGCAACATAACCCGGGATGTTTCTGCATGATCCACATGTATCTATAGTTTTCATTCAACATTTTTGTCATGACATTGTATTTGACCAATCCATATGCCATTCATTTAAGGCCAGACTAGGTAAACAGCTTGACAAAGCATTCAGATAGCACACTATTTAACATATCAGTCTTACAGTAAAACAGAGGCAGCCTGTTAAAACACCAGGGTGGCCTAGAGTCCAGGGCCAGACCATGAGTCCTGAGAGGAGCAGTGAGGTGATTCTACTCTGTAAAGTCTAATCAGAGTGGGGTGACTGTGACTTTCCCTCACGTCACTCTGTACAAATGAGCAGTAGAATTGCTGTTGTTTTTTTTTAGCCCTCCGGACACTTTTAAGGGCACTGTAAGATATTTGCCTCTAATGCTCACAAATGAGAGGCCCAAATGGTCTTATTACAAGCCCTCCCACAACAGAGACGATACATCAGGTGAAAACACACAGCATTCTGGAGCCAGTGATTGTTCTGGGAGCACAGTGCTCATTACTCACTACACCCTCTCTCCATCTCTCTCTCCCTTCATCTCACTACACCTTCTCCCTCCCTCTCGCTCGCTCGCTCACACACACACACACACACACACACACACACACACACACACACACACACACACACACACACACACACACACACACACACACACACACACACACACACACACACACGGTCTCACTTTCTCTTAATATCTTTTGGTGTCTGTCTTGGGGTCCTGGAGGATGCAGTGTATTGGGTGAGTCTATGCACAGCCTGCTTCCCCCCCCCTCCCCCTCTGTGTACAGTATGTCAGTCCCAGCTTCATTTAAATCAAATATCTACTTAACTACAGTAGCAGAAGGTTTAATACAGAGGAAAAATAATCATCTATATTCGTCATTTGTGCATGTATTTGTTACCTAATGCCTGTTCTCTGCCTCCTGAACTCTCAGTGACCTGGGGGGGGGGGCATAGCAGGGTCAGTTGTCTATTGGTCAGGATAGATGGGAGTCCAAAGAAATCGCATTATGGACATCCCCTCGAGCTGGCAGGTTGTTACTGCAATAATCAGTCATTGTTAGTCTACAGTATCTGTGCTGTAATGCATCTCGAGGCTCATCTTAGTTCACTGTTGTAGGAGACCTACATATGCACTTTATTTGACGACTTTGGCCTCCTCAAAGGCATGGGACTAGATCAGCCAGATGAATGGATGCATTCATCTTATTAACATGTTTGTACACCGGACATGTGCAGCGCAAATGAGGTGTTGTACAGTGCAGTTCATCAGTCCCAATTCAGAGAACCCTCACCCCTCCCTCTCTTCCTGTTCCCCTCTCTCTCCCCATCACCCCTACCTCCCTGCAGAGGTAGTGCTCGGGTAAATATGTCTGCAGAGGAAGAGCGGGACCACACATGGAGAGAGCACACTCTGAATCTCTCCTCAGCCATCTGCTGTGTCACGTGACTCTCAGAGCTCTGCCACATACCGTTCCTCTGAGGCCCTGTCAATCAATCACAACCCGAGAACAATGGAGAACACTAACAATGACAAAACAGACAGCGCAGAGGAAAAAAGGCACACAGACAGAGACGGACATACCAAAAATGAACGGCCGAAACCTAATCATGAGGGGTCGTGTCAGAGAGTGGGGAACAGATTAAATTACCATGGTATTAGATACGGGAAATGATTTCTGTCAAAACCATCTTTACTGCAATTCTAATATGTTAATTCTGTATTTCATTAAGTAAGTGGATTAGAGGCTGTGCTGATGGAATCATGCTGAAGGCTTGGGGAGGCAGGCAGAGATGGGGAAAGTTGCTGCTGTATATAGAATGGTATATGACTGTATTTAGAGAGGGTGCTGTGTTCGACCTGAAGGGGGTACTGTATGAAGGGTCATGTGGTAGAGGCGATTGAGCAAAGAGGGGACTGAGTGAAGGTGCAATAGAGAGATGTGTGTTGTATGCCTGTGGTGGTGTGGGGGAGGGGTTGGGGTGTGGGGGAGGGGTGGGGGGGGGGGGGTATAATTTGTATAGTAAAAAACGAAAACAGAATAACAGTTCATCCCTCATTTTAACCAGATCCGTTTCTCTTCTCACAAAAACGTCAACATTTTATGCTAACCAGAAGAGATAGGCAGTGAGAATTACAGCGACGGTCGCGTTCAAAGTCCATTGAAACAGCGACGAGCGGCGCCGCCACACCTGTCCATGCATGAGCATGTCACCGCGCCGCTTTGGAGCTCCCAATTTAGTTCTCATTTTTGTCATCATCTTCAATGTTACCTGTCGGATAGTCCCAAGCCACCAAAACACAACTCGGCACTGTGGGCTCGAGTTTGACGGCACCGCGTCTCCCAAGAGTTCACTAGTGGTTTAAATAACCGTAAAGTCCAATTAGCTGTTTTCGATATAAGAAATAGACTCAGTATATGGAGGAGCCAGGTCCAATTATGGTAAGTGTTTGGCTTGCATTTTGTCGTTTTTTCACCTGTCCTCCTGCATAAAGCAGAGTCTTTGTTCCCATGTGCAGACGTGTCAGAGTAGGGATGTGGTTGTTTTTATTAGCCTGCCTCTGATTTAACTCATACAGGACATTGTTTCCATTAAAACTCCTGTACTTCCGCTCTGGCTATAGGATGTAGGCTTGAGACTGACTCATGAATGGTGTCTACTGTATAGATGCTACACACTGTACATAGCATCTAGGCGCAGAAAAAAAACAGTATCAATCGTAATGTGGTCAAAACAGGAAATAATCACACGTGCCAGACTCATACACATGTGTCATTATTGTTCTGCTTTTTGATTCTCTGTTTCACAATCTATTCTCCTCCCATATTCTTATTATCGTGCCAAAACGACGCATTGATTTTGGTGGTCTCAAGTAGGTCTGCATGTTTTTGTTGCTCTACTCTTTACATAATAACACAACGTGTTTGATGTGTCTTTGAAATGCATGCCTAGAAAACAAAAGCAATGCATAATTAGGAGCCCAGGCTACAATTAGACAGTAGTTTTGATTGGTATTTGAAGAATTATCCTGGGGGTGGCTTAAAGGGAAAGAAGGAGAAGAGAAATTGAAGAAAAAGGATGTATTTCAGCCACTGTATAAACCTTTGTATTGTTTAGCGTGTATGTAGACAACCATACACTCCCTACCCAATTTGTCAATTTAGGCTGGGTTAAGATTGGCCTGGGGGGGGTTCTACAGTATGTCAGGGTGTTGTATTGTTGTGGTGCAATGGTAGGGCTGGAGGTATGTTTTGGGGGGGAGGGGTGGGGTCAGAAAGGGGCAGGGAGCAGTAGAGTAAATCAGTAGAAAGGGTTGGCTAATTTGATGAGAGCCCAAAGCCCCTCTCTCTGGGGATAAATTACCCTGCTCATTATATCAGTGATTGACCTTATTTCATGTAAAGAGTCAGATAGACTCTTCTATCAGCTGACAAGCAAGAGAGGGAGAGACAGAGAGAGAGACAGAGAGAGGGGGGGGGGCGGCTTTCTGTTAATGAAAAGAAAGAAAGAAACGTCAGACATTTTTCAGGGTCACTGATTGTTGTATTTCATTTGGCATATCCCCTTCTCATTTCCGCTTGTCCATGTAACGGGACAGAGATGGTAATAATCACATGGCGTCACCAGCCTCCAAAACAAAGGGTATTCTCTGGGCTGTCACTAGCTCCTCCCTTAACATCGTTAAAAAAAAACAACTTTTTATGCTGTTCTCTTTATCACTGAACTTGGAGCAAACAGTGTAATTTACACTGCAAACTTTCCCCCTCCGATAGCCTGGTTTGATATACTCCAATAGAGCCCTTCTTCCAGACATCATCAATTGTCTATAGATTTTTTTTTCCCTTCTCTCTTCGGAAGAGAAACAAAAAGAGGCCTGCGAAGCCTCAAGCCTGAGAGGTTTATTGATATCGATGCGGAGGGAATATTGCCCATTTTCACTGTGGGATCAATCAGCCCGTCGCCGCTTGTTTTAGGAGCCTCGTCCTCTCGATGTGGAGGCGGCTGCAAGGTGTGTGTGTTTGTGTGATTGTAGGTCTTTATTTGTGCCATGTTGTAGCTTAGCCACGAGGGGGGGGGGGGGGCATCACCAAATACAAGTGACGTCATGAAAAAGTGTCTGGGACTGTGGGATGACCTCTAAAACTAATCTCCTTTCCCTGTGGTCCAGGACCAGCCTTGTATCATGGTGTCCAAGAACAAAGGTTTGGCCAGGCATGGGCAAATAGAACCATACACCTGGGGACGTCCCACTGTACGTTTCCAGGGCAAGGTGCATTAACTGCCACCGGGAAAGCCTTGAATTTCCTCTCTCCTCAGAAACACTAAAGGGTCACTCCAAGTGCCACAGCCTCTAGCAGAGAGCCCAGTGATAGCTCTCAGTAAAGGGGATTCTACATATAATGATTCAGAGTAAACCTGAACAAATATATTTGTTTTATTTGGTTAGCTGGTACCCCTATCTGGGGCGGCTTATCATAGTTTATATTTTTCAATTATAGACTTGGCTATTATACTGGGGCAATTTAGGTTAAGTACCTGCGATGATAGCCAGGCGCTTTCCTTACGGAATGTGAAAATAGGTCACTTTGATCCTGTACCTGCTCAGTGTACTACCTGCAGATCAGCTATGAGGTACATGGTGGCTGTGGGAAGTCTGCTCACCTCAATATGACTCTTGGATCAAATCGAATCAAATCAAATCCAAGTTATTTGTCACGTGCGCCGAATACAGTGAAATGCTTACTTACAGGCTCTAACCAATGGTGCGAGAAAAAAAAGGCGTGTGTCTGTGCGTGTGCGCGTGCGTGCGTGTGCGCGTGCGTGTGCACACGTGTGTGTGTGTGTGTGCGCGCGTGTGCGTGTGTGCGTGCACGTGTGCGTGTGTGTGTGCGTGCGTGTGTGTGTGTAGGTAAGTAAAGAAATACAACAACAGTAAAAAGACATTTGAAAATAACAGTAGCAAGGCTATATACAGACACCGGTTAGTCAGGCTTATTGAGGTAGTATGTACATGTAGGTATGGTTAAAGTGACTATGCATATAACATGGACAGAGAGTGGCAGAAGCGTAAAAGAGGGGTTGGCGGGTGGTGGGACACAATGCAGATAGTCCAGGTCAGCATTTGATTACCTGTTCAGGAGTCTTATGCCTTGGGGGTAAAAACTGTTGATAAGCCGATGTGTTGAACACTATGGCGCCTGGGAGGGTCTTGACTGCATATAAAGAAACGCTAGCATTTCAGTGGCCGTATGCTGTGAGGAAATGCTGGAACAGTTAACCTGTGGTATGCTGTGAGGAGATGCTCCAGTGCCCCTTGGTACCAGTTAGAACGGTGGCTGCTGCGTTTCCTGCCAGCTGGAGTGCACTGATGGAGTGTGATGGGGGGACGGTGAGCAGAGCATCACAATCGTGCAGGGATGGAGGGAGCGATGGAGGGGGGGATGCACACCTGGCATACGCCACAGATGGGCATAATCATCTCCCTCACTCTCCCCCTATCCCTCCCTCCCCCATCCCTGTCCCCTCATCCATGCACACCCAGACTCATGCACACACACACACACACACACACACACACACACACACACACACACACACACACACACACACACACACACACACACACACACACACACACACACACACACACACACACACACACACACACACACACACACACACACACACGCACACACTAAGGCCATGTGACCACAGACATACATTTAATATCAGACACACCTTCCATCACCGCACTCTTCCTGTGCTGGTCTGATTCCAAGCACACAGCACATGAATAATGCAGACAGCGGTAATGACGACTGAAGCGCAGTTACTTATAGGGATATACAGGCCTGGTTGTTGCTGTTTGTTGCACCGGCTCACGCTGCTACTGATCAGATCTGTTGCGATCATACACCGACCGGATGTGACATTTGACAGGTCAACATTTACTGGAGCAAAGAAAACACATCACCACTCATTTCATTCATAGCAGAACTAGTCTCGATATCACTACACTACAACCGTAATACGCAGTTCACTTGTTTCTTACCCAATCATGTCTGGCAATTACATAGGTCTAAAGGGACCTGCACAAACAGAAATACAAAACCAACTACCACACCGTAATCATTTTCTGAACATCACAGGAGAAACACCACAGGAGACGTTTAGGGCCCCGAAGACTAAACCAGAGGTTAGAGGGTAGACAAATAAACTGCCTCTATTTGATTCAGTTGAAAGTAAGTTCCATTGTTGCACATCAAAGCTGTTTGAATTTCAGGTTCAGTCTACATCACGATCTAAGAATGTTCTGTTTGGGTTTTACTGTCTTTTATTAATATTGATTTATGATCGTCATATTCTCTGTTTTGTTTTTGCTGGATATCTAGGGATTTGTTGTTATGTGAACTAGATAATCTAGGGGAACAGTTACTCAAAATAGTGGATCTTCCTGGATCTACCCCTCGACAGAAAAAATGAAGAGAACCCTACAAGCACTGTTTCGATTATCTCAGTATACCACCGGTCGCTAAGCGGTTAACGCGTCGAACCCTGTGATTTATTTATCAAAAATATTTCAGCAGGAAGCGCGCCTGAGACATACCATCTCATTTACCACGGACGCTCCCCCTGGGGGAGCCCTACATTTCCAGGCAACAAAAGGGCTGAGACGCATCCCTCTTGCTCCTTTCATGTTTATTTTAGTAGCCCACCCCTGCTGCTCAGGGCTCTTTTGTGTCCAGCCAGGTACAACAAGCCCTGAGCCCCCGAACAAACCACACTGGGCGTCCTCAATCGTTGACCTGGTCATGGGATGTCCTGCTCTTAAACCTTTACCCTCTGTTTTCCCCTTGCCTCCCCCGCCTCCCCTGCTCCTGCCCAGAGGGGGGTGGAGGTTGTGGAGAGGGAGGGAAAGGGCCTAGCAGCCTTAGCTGAAGCCCCAGCGGCAGAGGAGAGGGGAGACATTTCCTTTCATTGGCTGCCAATCCATCAAGATGCAGGCTACCGCTGTGAGGGCCGACAGGCCGCGCAGAAAAGAACAAGGCCCGGCAACAGAGCCCCCTCGCCACGGCCATCACTCATCCCTCACGCTGAACTTTCTATGACCTTTCAGACACTCCTCTACAACTTCCAGTCCTTAGCGCCTAGTTAGGCTTAAAGCGACAGCACAACCTTTATTTGTATTTTTAATTCACTCGTTGTTGCCATCGTTTATGGAAATTGTTCTTCATGTATGCTATGTTTATTTTTTTCTTGACAGAAGGGCTGAAACCTGGGGATGTTCTTTTTGAAAGGCAAAAAAACACCAGGAGATTTAAAAGTACACAATAGTGTGTCTCTGCCTCTGTCTCTGTCTTTCTGCAGAGGTGGAGCCTCTGTGGGAGCAGATTGAACAGGGAGAATCACAGGACTGCAGAATCGCCCAGGCGTCCACACTCGGCAGAGGGGCGGTGAGAAGACTAGTTGACATCATTAGGCCGGACACATTTTTGTCATGGTTCCAGATTCAACGCGTCTGCGTTTCGCCGAATACCGAATCGGTCTCGCTATTTCTCTTCCCTCTCTCCCCCTGTTAGTCCTGATCACATGTTTAACATCAGTGACACCCTGTCTCATCAGACTGATCAAGAGACGACTCTAAAAAGAGACAAAAACAAAATAGACAAGGAAGAATAAACAAAAACCATCTACAGCCCTTGAGACATTTAAAAGAAAAGAGCCAAGACTCTATTATATATGAGGAGAAGTTTTTCAACGGTTTCTGAGAAGACAGAGGCAACCTACTGTTGTCCTTTTCAGAAATGATGTTCAGTCTTCCCCCATTCTTATCTCTCTGTTGAGAATTTGATTACTTTGGCTTACCTCCAGGCAGTATTTGAGGTCTATATGGATCTCAGTAATTCATATTTACTTTACAACCTGGCTTTGTTGTGTATCAATGAGTTAATTGTGTTTGCTTGTGTAGGTTGTGGCCGGGGTTTATGAAATTCTGTGGGCTCAAATGACAATCTGACATCGAAGTCTGTGCTCTACAGGAGTGAATTGTGTTACTTTGATGAAGGCCTGAGGACAATGTGTGTCTTTATGTCATACTGCTCGGCAATATCACATCCAGACCCAACAAAACTATCCCTGCCATCAAGCAAACTTGACCAGAGGGGACAACAATTTTATGAAGCCTCAATCAACCCGCAATATTGTTTTGAATTCAATTTGTATTGGTGAGAGTGACCCTCGGATGACTCACTGCCTTCTCCCACCGAGGAAGAGAAGGGAGGAAGACACCATGTTTGTGAATAGTGAGAGAGGGAGGAAGAAAGGGTTGTTTTTCAAACCAAGACAGATGTGCCAGTATCCAGTGTGATTAGAGAAATGGATAACTCACTAACATCTGTGCAAACTACAATAAAGAGGGATTTAGTGTTACCCCGAGGAAGGTAAGGAGAGGCTGTCTGTCCATTAAACGCTTTATTACAGAGCCAGCAACTCTGTTCTAACTCACTTATTTCTGCGCGGGGCTCAACTCTGTGACTGCCTGTCATCCTCAGCAGACAACGCTCCAGGCTCCATTTCTTCTTTCACTCTCTTTTTCTCTCCCCCCCCCTCCCTCCCTCTCATTCTTCCTCCTTTTCCCTCACCCACTGACACTCCCCCACCCCCTTCCTCGGTGTCAATCATTTCCTCCTCCTTCCTCTCAGCTTTCCTTTTTTCTCCCTCTACTCTTTCTGCCTTTTCTCTTTCTCTCCCTCTTCTTCTTTTGGTATTCAAAGCCTCTCTTTCTCTTGCTCTCCTCTCTGTGTATGCAGTAGGTACATGACAATCCAATGACTCATTGAGCAGCTTGAGAGGCCAATCCAGTCTAGAGATTAACCATGGAAAGTGAGCGTGATCATGTCACTCTTCCCAATGTTCATTGGTTGTAACCGGGGTGGTGGGAGGGAGAGGGAGGGTCCTTTGCAGTTCATCTTAAAGTGACAGTATCCCAAACATGACAGCCTTCTTGGACACGCAGTAATGAAAGGGTAATGAAAGGGTGAAACAATGAAGAGGTGAACAGGAACAAATACCAATGAACTTTATCTGAGTGTCAGTTCGTCATATTTTGAATTTGACCCATACTTGAACCATAGGTCCTATCTACAACCACTGCTCATCTACAGTATAATATCATAGTATGAATACCCACTCTGTTGATGATGTGGATATGAATGCCAGGCAAGTAACCATCTGTTGTGATTACTAGACAGTATGAATGGATATTTCTGGATAATGATGTACAGTATATATTCAGATGTTACAAAATCTGCAACAAAAAATCATGTTTGTCAGCACTCATCAGCATTGTCCCTTTCAATTAGATACATTTCCAGTCTAGAAAACGTAGTGAGACTTAGTGAGTCATTGGTACAGTGTGCATTGCTGTATGGAACACTGCATTAGTACATTGACTGTTCTATATGGTGAAGGCTTTCCAAGAAGCCACCCAGTGATATATATTACACTTGAAACAGCCGAAGATATAAGATCGGTAATATATCGTCAAACAGGGAAAAAACATGAGAGACTGTCTCATTAAATGTCCCCACACAGCATTTCAAATCTGAGCTCACCACGTGTGTGCGTGCAGACGTGTGTGTGTTTTGTACGTACGTGCCTTTGTGTGTGTGTGTGTGTGTGTGTGTGTGTGTGTGTGTGTGTGTGTGTGTGTGTGTGTGTGTGTGTGTGTGTGTGTGTGTGTGTGTGTGTGTGTGTATAGTGGGCGGTGTGTGGAGACAGTGTTGGTAGAAGGAATTGATGCCCAGTGTTTGCCTAATTAAGACAGCACTAGACGTTTCAGAGCTGAGAGATCGTGGAGAGGTGCTAATTCATAATCGACGTAATGGATGGAGTCTGTCTGTTGGCTTTTTAAACGCGGGGCGATTTCGCCGTGATTAGCTGACACGTACCTTTGTGTGAATAATGAAAATATGCACCACGTACGGAGATTTAATGAATACCAGCCCGATCTCAGCTCTGCCTAGCAGACAGCCATCCTTCTCTGCGTCCCCATTTGCCTATCTGTACTGCTGAAGTGGCTGTAGGCAGAGAAATGAACAGTGTTTGACACCGACGCTTTGTTCAATATAATCGTATCATATTCTATTAGGTAAGTGTCCGCCCAGAGAGCCTAGAGAGGGAGAGCTTTCCTCTTCTCTTTATTCCTCTTCACCATCAAGGCCATTGCACCTTAGCAACACACTCAAAGGGTTATATGATACCCTGATATCACTGTGCTCATCTCCAGACTTGTCCATTGTCCTCATACAAAGACATCTCTAGACCACCTGATGATGTAGCCTACACGCACAGACACACAAATTCGTTCAGCCATGTTCACAGTGTAGTGTTTATCTCCATACTGTGAGCGAACAGTACTCTGAGAATAGTCAAGGATGCAGTATATTATACAGCCATAGCTACGTGTCGTCACTTGAACACTTAGTATTGAACCTGATGTCCTTGAATTCACTACACCACTGATTGAGGTGCATTGCATGTTGTGGGAGTCTCCGTCTTTCAAACAGACTCCATTCCACCCATAAACAGAAAGGGAAATAACCTTGTGGCAGAATAAACAAAGAGAGATTACACCCATGGGAGTGGAGGAGTCTTCATTTGAATCCTATTGTACACCCTTCACTCTACTGCCTGCCGTTAGGGAGAGCTGGGAGCCTGCCACATACTTGACATAGAAGAGGAGATGTCATCTAGCTCTGCATTTGTATGGGTGGGTTTGTAAGGGCAATGGGGGGGGGTGTATTTTTGTGAGTATACGCTATGGCACTTTCCCCAAAAAGTGGGATCAGGGACTGATGGAAAATAACAGATAAATAACAAAACCACAAAATAAAAAAAGATGAGGATCCAATAGACTCGGTACAAAGTAAGTTTAATTAAAGAAATAAACACTCCCATATGAAAGGCGTCATTTTGCTCTCAGTTTGATAAGATTAAGTCCTTTCTGTTTCATAGCCATTACCTCTGCAATAATGCTAATAAGTGAAAGAGGGGAAAATGAGCCTGCTGTCTGCCTTCTCCATCAGCTGCCTTGCAGGGCCAGCTGTGTGACATCATTGTGTTTGTCTCAGCGGAGGTGATTGACATGGCGTCCATCAGAGCCCAGTCTCAGTGCTGTGTGGGTGTGTAACGCCATTATCCCCGACGTTCAATATTCCTATGAAGGCTGCCACCATTTGCAACCCCTCTGTCTAATCACCTGTCCGCCACAATGCAGCCAACGGGAAAGGGTCAACATAAACTCAGAGACGTAATTGAACGCATCTCTTCGGCATTCGGCTTTGTGATGAGAGATTATGCACACTTTTTTATTAGCATTTAGCACCAGCCGTTTGGCAATGAACGTTTGATAATGATGGTTTTTTTTTTATAGATCTTGATGAGGAAAAAGGTGTTTTGCGTAGAGGCCATTTTAGAGAAGAAGACATTAGGGTTCTATTATCAATCCATTTTGAATTAGCAATAGGAACATATCTATTTTTCTAGGTTCTCCCTGTCTACATATGCATTTGAGAAGTGCTTACAGCAGAAATCATCTAAATAACAGGACGTGAGCAGTTCGTCCTAGATAGAGGTGTTCAGTACAATGTGAAGTGCTCAGCAAGGATACAATCCCACACAGCAAGGGGAACAATTGCTGACAAACATACAGTGACATTTGAGTCATTAAGCAGATGCTCTTATCCAGAGCGACTAACAGGAGCAACTACGGTTAAATCCTCTTCGGGCTAGGGGGCACTATTTTCACGTCCGGATGAAAAGCGTGCCCAAAGTAAACTGCCTGCTCCTCAGGCCCAAAGACGATATGCATATAATTGGTAGATTTGGATAGAGAACACTCTAAAGTTTCTAAAACTGTTAAAATTATGTCTGTGAGTATAAGATAACTTATTTGGCAGGTGAAACAGAGGACAAACCATCCAGGGAAAAAATTGTGTTGACTGTGTATTCAATTGATTTTCTATGGGAATCTAGATTTCTGAGGCATCTGGTTGCAGTTCCTATGGCTTCCACTAGATTTCAACAGTCTTTAGAAATTGGTTGATGTTTTTCTTTTGAGTAATGATGAAGTAGCCCTTTCCTTTCTTAGTGTCGAGTCTAGTGTACTGTTTTGTTTGGGGTGCGCGACCTGGCGATCGCTCCACTTTCATTTTATCCACTATTGAACACAGTTTATTCCGTCTTAAAATATATTGATTATTTACCTTTTAAAATACCTAAAGTTGGATTAGGAAAGTTGTTTGAAATTTTTGGACCTAGTTTACAGGTAACTTATTAGATAATTTGTAGTCATGTTGGGCGAGTTGGAACCAATGTTTTTCTGAATCAAACGCGCCAAATAAATTGACATTTTGGGGATATAACGACAAAATGTATCGAACAAAAGGACCATTTGTGATGTTTATGGGACATTTTGGAGTGCTAACAGAAGAAGATCTTCAAAGGTAAGGCATGAATTATATCGTTATTTCTGAGTTTTGTGTCGCGCCTGGTGGGTTGAAATATGATTGTCATGTGTTTGTATGATGGGGTGCTGTCCTCAGATAATCGCATGGTTTGCTTTCGCCGTAAAGCCTTTTTGAAATCTGACACGGTGGCTGGATTAACAAGAAGTTAAACTGTATTTTGGTGTATTGCACTTGTGATTTTAAAAAAGTTCAATATTTCGAATCATTTATTTTGAATTTCGCGCTCTGCAATTTCAACGGATGTTCCGCTAGCGGAACGTCTAGCCGTAACAGGTTTTAAGGTTACGTTTATGCTACCTACCCTTTAACAATATTCTACAAGATTGAACATGTGGAGTTTTACTTGTCGGGAAATACTGAATCTACAATCTTCTGCATGAGAATATCAATAATATGGGACTCAAATCCTTTGACTGTATGTATAGTGTTAGGCCTCCTGCCGTGATGCTTATCACAACTTGGCCAATAGCAATCAGTGATGTTTATCAGACACCTGACCATTCATGTCAGGCTATTACACGTTGGGTCATCAGGTGAGATCTGAGTCAACAGCCCTCTATCTGCACAGCTAATTACCCTGGAGGAGCCAGTGATGCTGCACGTCCCATCAGCCCTCGTTTCCTTTCTCCTCTACATGCTCCTCACTGTCACTGGCCTCCGAAGGAACTGGAGGTACATCATATCAGGAGGTTGACAAGGAGAAACAACCTTAATCGATACATGACAGTAGCCATTTTGCGGTCCATTGCTAATGACTTGTTACCAGTGATTTCTTACCAGTAATGACTTGACAAGACCAAATTGTGATCTAGGTTTAAAGGTAGACTGAAATTCGGGTGCATGTCAAAATGGGCTTTAGTGCAGAAATAAATAACACATATCAAATGATTAATTAGGTAACAATTTGTATTAATGTCCATTGAAAGGCCCTTAATTATCGTGTAATGAATTATCATTAAAACGGCGGATAATTCCATGTCATCAAGTAAAATCAACCAAAATAATCTAATTAAAGTCCAGGTAGCAAATAATGGACCCTATCAGATGTTTGTGTAGCTGGTGCTGTATATTAGTCATTATAAACTGGGAGGTTCGAGCCTGAATGCTAATTGGCTGACGGCAACGGGTATGACAGAACATTTATTGTTACTGCTCTAACTATGTTGGTAACCAGTTTATAATAGCAATAAGGCAGTTCAGGGGTTGTGATATATGGCCAATATAACATGGCTAAGGGCTGTTATTTAGCACGACGCAACGCTGAGTGCCTGGACACAGACCTTAGCTGTGGTATTTTGGCCTTATACCACACCTCCTCAGGCTTTATTGCTTAATTGTACATTGGTTCTGACGAAAAAATATATTTGTTAGTTTAGAATTTTACAATTTGTGCTCGCTGTATATTAAAACGACGAACACTACCGGAAAGCCCCGAATGCAAGATTGTAATTTATATGACACACGGTGGTGGAACATATTGTCTGTAGTCTACTGTACATGGTGGAGGAACATATTGTCTGTAGTCTAATGTACATGATGGAGGAACATATTGTCTGTAGTCTACTGTACATTGTGGAGGAACATATTGTCTGTAGTCTACTCTACATGGTGGAGGAACATATTGTCTGTAGTCTACTCTACACGGTGGAGGAACATATTGTCTGTAGTCTACTGTACACGGTGGTGGAACATATTGTCTGTAGTCTAATGTACATGATGGAGGAACATATTGTCTGTAGTCTACTGTACACGGTGGAGGAACATATTGTCTGTAGTCTAATGTACATGATGGAGGAACATATTGTCTGTAGTCTACTGTACACGATGGAGGAACATATTGTCTGTAGCCTACTGTACATGATGGAGGAACATATTGTCTGTAGTCTACTGTACACGGTGGTGGAACATATTGTCTGTAGTCTACTGTACACGGTGGTGGAACATATTGTCTGTAGTCTAATGTACATGATGGAGGAACATATTGTCTGTAGTCTACTGTACACGGTGGAGGAACATATTGTCTATAGTCTAATGTACATGATGGAGGAACATATTGTCTGCAGTCTACTGTACACGATGGAGGAACATATTGTCTGTAGCCTACTGTACATGATGGAGGAACATATTGTCTGTAGTCTACTATACACGGTGGAGGAACATATTGTCTGTAGTTTTCTGTACACAGTGGAGGAACATATTGTCTGTAGTCTACTGTACATAATGGAGGAACATATTGTCTGTCGTCTACTGTACATGATGGAGGAACATATTGTCTGTAGTCTACTGTACACGATGGAGGAACATATTGTCTGTAGCCTACTGTACATGATGGAGGAACATATTGTCTGTAGTCTACACGGTGGAGGAACATATTGTCTGTAGTCTACTGTACACAGTGGAGGAACATATTGTCTGTAGTCTACTGTACATGATGGAGGAACATATTGTCTGTCGTCTACTGTACATGATGGAGGAACATATTGCCTGTAGTCTACTGTTCACGATGGAGGAACATATTGTCTCTGTAGTCTACTGTACATGATGGAGGAACATATTGTCTGTAGTCTACTGTACATGATGGAGGAACATATTGTCTGTAGTCTACTCTCCATGATGGAGTTACATATTGTCTGTAGCCTACTCTACATGATGGAGGAACATATTGTCTGTAGTCTACTGTACATGATGGAGGAACATATTGTCTGTAGTCTACTGTACATGATGGAGGAACATATTGTCTGTAGTCTACTGTACATGGTGGAGGAACATATTGTCTGTAGTCTACTGTACATGATGGAGGAACATATTGTCTGTAGTCTACTGTACACGGTGGAGGAACGTATTGTCTCTAGTCTACTGTACATGATGGAGGAACATATTGTCTGTAGTCTACTCTACACGGTGGAGAAACATATTGTCTGTAGTCTACTGTACAAGATGGAGGAACATATTGTCTGTATTCTACTGTACACGGTGGAGGAACATATTGTCTGTAATCTACTGTACATGATGGAGGAACATATTGTCTGTCGTCTACTGTACATGATGGAGGAACATAATGCCTGTAGTCTACTGTTCACGATGGAGGAACATATTGTCTCTGTAGTCTACTGTACATAATGGAGGAACATATTGTCTGTAGTCTACTGTACATGATGGAGGAACATATTGTCTGTAGTCTACTGTACATGATGGAGGAACATATTGTCTGTAGTCTACTGTACATGATGGAGGAACATATTGTCTGTAGTCTACTGTACACGATGGAGGAACATATTGTCTGTAGTCTACTGTACACGGTGGAGGAACATATTGTCTGTAGTCTACTGTACACGATGGAGGAACATATTGTCTGTAATCTACTGTTCATGATGGAGGAACATATTGTCTGTAGTCTACTGTACATGATGGAGTTACATATTGTCTGTAGCCTACTCTACATGATGGAGGAACATATTGTCTGTAGTCTACTGTACATGATGGAGGAACATATTGTCTGTAGTCTACTGTACATGATGGAGGAACATATTGTCTGTAGTCTACTGTACATGATGGAGGAACATATTGTCTGTAGTCTACTGTACATGGTGGAGGAACATATTGTCTGTAGTCTACTGTACATGATGGAGGAACATATTGTCTGTAGTCTACTGTACATGATGGAGGAACATATTGTCTGTAATCTACTGTACATGATGGAGGAACATAGTCTCTGTAGTCTACTGTACATGATGGAGGAACATATTTTCTGTAGTCTACTCTCCATGATGGAGTTACATATTGTCTGTAGCCTACTCTACATGATGGAGGAACATATTGTCTATAGTCTACTGTACATGATGGAGGAACATATTGTCTGTAGTCTACTCTACATGATGGAGGAACATATTGTCTGTAGTCTACTCTACATGATGGAGGAACATATTGTCTGTAGTCTACTGTACATGATGGAGGAACATATTGTCTGTAGTCTACTGTACATGATGGAGGAACATATTGTCTGTAGTCTACTGTACACGGTGGAGGAACATAATGCCTGTAGTCTACTGTTCACGATGGAGGAATATATTGCCTGTAGTCTTCTCTACATGATGGAGGAACATATTGTCTGTAGTCTACTGTACACGGTAGAGGAACATATTGTCTGTAGTCTAATGTACATGATGGAGGAACATATTGTCTGTAGTCTACTGGACACAGTGGAGGAACATATTGTCTGTAGTCTACTGTACATGATGGAGGAACATATTGTCTGTCGTCTACTGTACATGATGGAGGAACATATTGCCTGTAGTCTACTGTTCACGATGGAGGAACATATTGTCTCTGTAGTCTACTGTACATGATGGAGGAACATATTGTCTGTAGTCTACTGTACATGATGGAGGAACATATTGTCTGTAGTCTACTCTCCATGATGGAGTTACATATTGTCTGTAGCCTACTCTACATGATGGAGGAACATATTGTCTGTAGTCTACTGTACATGATGGAGGAACATATTGTCTGTAGTCTACTGTACATGATGGAGGAACATATTGTCTGTAGTCTACTGTACATGGTGGAGGAACATATTGTCTGTAGTCTACTGTACATGATGGAGGAACATATTGTCTGTAGTCTAATGTACATGATGGAGGAACATATTGTCTGTAGTCTACTGTACACGGTGGAGGAACATATTGTCTGTAGTCTAATGTACATGATGGAGGAACATATTGTCTGTAGTCTACTGTACACGATGGAGGAACATATTGTCTGTAGCCTACTGTACATGATGGAGGAACATATTGTCTGTAGTCTACTGTACACGGTGGTGGAACATATTGTCTGTAGTCTACTGTACACGGTGGTGGAACATATTGTCTGTAGTCTAATGTACATGATGGAGGAACATATTGTCTGTAGTCTACTGTACACGGTGGAGGAACATATTGTCTATAGTCTAATGTACATGATGGAGGAACATATTGTCTGCAGTCTACTGTACACGATGGAGGAACATATTGTCTGTAGCCTACTGTACATGATGGAGGAACATATTGTCTGTAGTCTACTATACACGGTGGAGGAACATATTGTCTGTAGTTTTCTGTACACAGTGGAGGAACATATTGTCTGTAGTCTACTGTACATAATGGAGGAACATATTGTCTGTCGTCTACTGTACATGATGGAGGAACATATTGTCTGTAGTCTACTGTACACGATGGAGGAACATATTGTCTGTAGCCTACTGTACATGATGGAGGAACATATTGTCTGTAGTCTACACGGTGGAGGAACATATTGTCTGTAGTCTACTGTACACAGTGGAGGAACATATTGTCTGTAGTCTACTGTACATGATGGAGGAACATATTGTCTGTCGTCTACTGTACATGATGGAGGAACATATTGCCTGTAGTCTACTGTTCACGATGGAGGAACATATTGTCTCTGTAGTCTACTGTACATGATGGAGGAACATATTGTCTGTAGTCTACTGTACATGATGGAGGAACATATTGTCTGTAGTCTACTCTCCATGATGGAGTTACATATTGTCTGTAGCCTACTCTACATGATGGAGGAACATATTGTCTGTAGTCTACTGTACATGATGGAGGAACATATTGTCTGTAGTCTACTGTACATGATGGAGGAACATATTGTCTGTAGTCTACTGTACATGGTGGAGGAACATATTGTCTGTAGTCTACTGTACATGATGGAGGAACATATTGTCTGTAGTCTACTGTACACGGTGGAGGAACGTATTGTCTCTAGTCTACTGTACATGATGGAGGAACATATTGTCTGTAGTCTACTCTACACGGTGGAGAAACATATTGTCTGTAGTCTACTGTACAAGATGGAGGAACATATTGTCTGTATTCTACTGTACACGGTGGAGGAACATATTGTCTGTAATCTACTGTACATGATGGAGGAACATATTGTCTGTCGTCTACTGTACATGATGGAGGAACATAATGCCTGTAGTCTACTGTTCACGATGGAGGAACATATTGTCTCTGTAGTCTACTGTACATAATGGAGGAACATATTGTCTGTAGTCTACTGTACATGATGGAGGAACATATTGTCTGTAGTCTACTGTACATGATGGAGGAACATATTGTCTGTAGTCTACTGTACATGATGGAGGAACATATTGTCTGTAGTCTACTGTACACGATGGAGGAACATATTGTCTGTAGTCTACTGTACACGGTGGAGGAACATATTGTCTGTAGTCTACTGTACACGATGGAGGAACATATTGTCTGTAATCTACTGTTCATGATGGAGGAACATATTGTCTGTAGTCTACTGTACATGATGGAGTTACATATTGTCTGTAGCCTACTCTACATGATGGAGGAACATATTGTCTGTAGTCTACTGTACATGATGGAGGAACATATTGTCTGTAGTCTACTGTACATGATGGAGGAACATATTGTCTGTAGTCTACTGTACATGATGGAGGAACATATTGTCTGTAGTCTACTGTACATGGTGGAGGAACATATTGTCTGTAGTCTACTGTACATGATGGAGGAACATATTGTCTGTAGTCTACTGTACATGATGGAGGAACATATTGTCTGTAATCTACTGTACATGATGGAGGAACATAGTCTCTGTAGTCTACTGTACATGATGGAGGAACATATTTTCTGTAGTCTACTCTCCATGATGGAGTTACATATTGTCTGTAGCCTACTCTACATGATGGAGGAACATATTGTCTATAGTCTACTGTACATGATGGAGGAACATATTGTCTGTAGTCTACTCTACATGATGGAGGAACATATTGTCTGTAGTCTACTCTACATGATGGAGGAACATATTGTCTGTAGTCTACTGTACATGATGGAGGAACATATTGTCTGTAGTCTACTGTACATGATGGAGGAACATATTGTCTGTAGTCTACTGTACACGGTGGAGGAACATAATGCCTGTAGTCTACTGTTCACGATGGAGGAATATATTGCCTGTAGTCTTCTCTACATGATGGAGGAACATATTGTCTGTAGTCTACTGTACACGGTAGAGGAACATATTGTCTGTAGTCTAATGTACATGATGGAGGAACATATTGTCTGTAGTCTACTGGACACAGTGGAGGAACATATTGTCTGTAGTCTACTGTACATGATGGAGGAACATATTGTCTGTCGTCTACTGTACATGATGGAGGAACATATTGCCTGTAGTCTACTGTTCACGATGGAGGAACATATTGTCTCTGTAGTCTACTGTACATGATGGAGGAACATATTGTCTGTAGTCTACTGTACATGATGGAGGAACATATTGTCTGTAGTCTACTCTCCATGATGGAGTTACATATTGTCTGTAGCCTACTCTACATGATGGAGGAACATATTGTCTGTAGTCTACTGTACATGATGGAGGAACATATTGTCTGTAGTCTACTGTACATGATGGAGGAACATATTGTCTGTAGTCTACTGTACATGGTGGAGGAACATATTGTCTGTAGTCTACTGTACATGATGGAGGAACATATTGTCTGTAGTCTACTGTACACTGGTGGAGGAACGTATTGTCTCTAGTCTACTGTACATGATGGAGGAACATATTGTCTGTAGTCTACTCTACACGGTGGAGAAACATATTGTCTGTAGTCTACTGTACAAGATGGAGGAACATATTGTCTGTATTCTTCTGTACACGGTGGAGGAACATATTGTCTGTAGTCTACTGTACATGATGGAGGAACATATTGTCTGTCGTCTACTGTACATGATGGAGGAACATAATGCCTGTAGTCTACTGTTCACGATGGAGGAACATATTGTCTCTGTAGTCTACTGTACATAATGGAGGAACATATTGTCTGTAGTCTACTGTACATGATGGAGGAACATATTGTCTGTAGTGTACTGTACATGATGGAGGAACATATTGTCTGTAGTCTACTGTACATGATGGAGGAACATATTGTCTGTAGTCTACTGTACACGGTGGAGGAACATATTGTCTGTAGTCTACTGTACATGATGGAGGAACATATTGTCTGTAATCTACTGTTCATGATGGAGGAACATATTGTCTGTAGTCTACTGTACATGATGGAGTTACATATTGTCTGTAGCCTACTCTACATGATGGAGGAACATATTGTCTGTAGTCTACTGTACATGATGGAGGAACATATTGTCTGTAGTCTACTGTACATGATGGAGGAACATATTGTCTTTAGTCTACTGTACATGGTGGAGGAACATATTGTCTATAGTATACTGTACATGATGGAGGAACATATTGTCTGTAGTCTACTGTACATGATGGAGGAACATATTGTCTGTAATCTACTGTTCATGATGGAGGAACATATTGTCTGTAGTCTACTGTACATGATGGAGTTACATATTGTCTGTAGCCTACTCTACATGATGGAGGAACATATTGTCTGTAGTCTACTGTACATGATGGAGGAACATATTGTCTGTAGTCTACTGTACATGATGGAGGAACATATTGTCTGTAGTCTACTGTACATGGTGGAGGAACATATTGTCTGTAGTCTACTGTACATGATGGAGGAACATATTGTCTGTAGTCTACTGTACATGATGGAGGAACCTATTGTCTGTAATCTACTGTACATGATGGAGGAACATCGTCTCTGTAGTCTACTGTACATGATGGAGGAACATATTTTCTGTAGTCTACTCTCCATGATGGAGTTACATATTGTCTGTAGCCTACTCTACATGATGGAGGAACATATTGTCTGTAGTTTACTGTACATGATGGAGGAACATATTGTCTGTAGTCTACTGTACATGATGGAGGAACATAATGCCTGTAGTCTACTGTTCACGATGGAGGAACATATTGTCTCTGTAGTCTACTGTACACGGTGGAGGAACATATTGTCTCTGTAGTCTACTGTACATGATGGAGGAACATATTGTCTGTAGTCTACTGTTCACGATGGAGGAACATATTGTCTCTGTAGTCTACTGTACATGATGGAGGAACATATTGTCTGTAGTCTACTGTACACGGTGGAGGAACATAATGCCTGTAGTCTACTGTTCACGATGGAGGAACATATTGCCTGTAGTCTTCTCTACATGATGGAGGAACATATTGTCTGTAGTTTACTGTACATGATGGAGGAACATATTGTCTGTAGTCTACTGTACACGGTGGAGGAACATATTGTCTGTAGTCTACTGTACATGGTGGAGGAACATATTGTCTGTAGTCTACTCTACATGATGGAGGAACATATTGTCTGTAGTCTACTCTACATGATGGAGGAACATATTGTCTGTAGTCTACTGTACACGTTGGAGGAACATATTGTCTGTAGTCTACTGTACCTGGTGGAGGAACATATTGTCTGTAGTCTACTCTACACGGTGGAGAAACATATTGTCTGTAGTCTACTGTACAAGATGGAGGAACATATTGTCTGTATTCTTCTGTACACGGTGGAGGAACATATTGTCTGTAGTCTACTGTACATGATGGAGGAACATATTGTCTGTCGTCTACTGTACATGATGGAGGAACATAATGCCTGTAGTCTACTGTTCACGATGGAGGAACATATTGTCTCTGTAGTCTACTGTACATAATGGAGGGACATATTGTCTGTAGTCTACTGTACATGATGAGGGAACATATTGTCTGTAGTCTACTGTACATGATGGAGGAACATATTGTCTGTAGTCTACTGTACATGATGGAGGAACATATTGTCTGTAGTCTACTGTACACGATGGAGGAACATATTGTCTGTAGTCTACTGTACACGGTGGAGGAACATATTGTCTGTAGTCTACTGTACATGATGGAGGAACATATTGTCTGTAATCTACTGTTCATGATGGAGGAACATATTGTCTGTAGTCTACTGTACATGATGGAGTTACATATTGTCTGTAGCCTACTCTACATGATGGAGGAACATATTGTCTGTAGTCTACTGTACATGATGGAGGAACATATTGTCTGTAGTCTACTGTACATGATGGAGGAACATATTGTCTTTAGTCTACTGTACATGGTGGAGGAACATATTGTCTATAGTATACTGTACATGATGGAGGAACATATTGTCTGTAGTCTACTGTACATGATGGAGGAACATATTGTCTGTAATCTACTGTTCATAATGGAGGAACATATTGTCTGTAGTCTACTGTACATGATGGAGTTACATATTGTCTGTAGCCTACTCTACATGATGGAGGAACATAGTGTCTGTAGTCTACTGTACATGATGGAGGAACATATTGTCTGTAGTCTACTGTACATGATGGAGGAACATATTGTATGTAGTCTACTGTACATGGTGGAGGAACATATTGTCTGTAGTCTACTGTACATGATGGAGGAACATATTGTCTGTAGTCTACTGTACATGATGGAGGAACCTATTGTCTGTAATCTACTGTACATGATGGAGGAACATTGTCTCTGTAGTCTACTGTACATGATGGAGGAACATATTGTCTGTAGTTTACTGTACATGATGGAGGAACATATTGTCTGTAGTCTACTGTACATGATGGAGGAACATAATGCCTGTAGTCTACTGTTCACGATGGAGGAACATATTGTCTCTGTAGTCTACTGTACACGGTGGAGGAACATATTGTCTCTGTAGTCTACTGTACATGATGGAGGAACATATTGTCTGTAGTCTACTGTTCACGATGGAGGAACATATTGTCTCTGTAGTCTACTGTACATGATGGAGGAACATATTGTCTGTAGACTACTGTACACGGTGGAGGAACATAATGCCTGTAGTCTACTGTTCACGATGGAGGAACATATTGCCTGTAGTCTTCTCTACATGATGGAGGAACATATTGTCTGTAGTTTACTGTACATGATGGAGGAACATATTGTCTGTAGTCTACTGTACACGGTGGAGGAACATATTGTCTGTAGTCTACTGTACATGGTGGAGGAACATATTGTCTGTAGTCTACTCTACATGATGGAGGAACATATTGTCTGTAGTCTACTCTACATGATGGAGGAACATATTGTCTGTAGTCTACTGTACACGGTGGAGGAACATATTGCCTGTAGTCTACTGTACCTGGTGGAGGAACATATTGTCTGTAGTCTACTCTACATGATGGAGGAACATATTGTCTGTAGTCTACTGTACATGATGGAGGAACATATTGTCTGTAGTCTACTGTACATGATGGAGGAACATATTGGCTGTAGTCTACTGTACACGGTGGAGGAACATATTGCCTGTAGTCTACTGTACATGATGGAGGAACATATTGTCTGTAGTCTACTGTACATGAAGGAGGAACATATTGTCTGTAGTCTACTGTACATGATGGAGGAACATATTGTCTTTAGTCTACTGTACATGGTGGAGGAACATATTGTCTATAGTATACTGTACATGATGGAGGAACATATTGTCTGTAGTCTACTGTACATGATGGAGGAACATATTGTCTGTAATCTACTGTTCGTGATGGAGGAACATATTGTCTGTAGTCTACTGTACATGATGGAGTTACATATTGTCTGTAGCCTACTCTACATGATGGAGGAACATATTGTCTGTAGTCTACTGTACATGATGGAGGAACATATTGTCTGTAGTCTACTGTACATGATGGAGGAACATATTGTCTGTAGTCTACTGTACATTGTGGAGGAACATATTGTCTGTAGTCTACTGTACATGATGGAGGAACATATTGTCTGTAGTCTACTGTACATGATGGAGGAACCTATTGTCTGTAATCTACTGTACATGATGGAGGAACATCGTCTCTGTAGTCTACTGTACATGATGGAGGAACATATTTTCTGTAGTCTACTCTCCATGATGGAGTTACATATTGTCTGTAGCCTACTCTACATGATGGAGGAACATATTGTCTGTAGTCTACTGTACATGATGGAGGAACATATTGTCTGTAGTCTACTCTACATGATGGAGGAACATATTGTCTGTAGTCTACTGTACATGATGGAGGAACATATTGTCTGTAGTCTACTGTACATGATGGAGGAACATATTGTCTGTAGTCTACTGTACATGATGGAGGAACATATTGTCTGTAGTCTACTGTACACGGTGGAGGAACATAATGCCTGTAGTCTACTGTTCACGATGGAGGAACATATTGCCTGTAGTCTACTGTACATGATGGAGGAACATATTGGCTGTAGTCTACTGTACACGGTGGAGGAACATATTGCCTGTAGTCTACTGTACATGATGGAGGAACATATTGTCTGTAGTCTACTGTACATGATGGAGGAACATATTGTCTGTAGTCTACTGTACACGGTGGTGGAACATATTGTCTGTAGTCTACTGTACACGGTGGTGGAACATATTGTCTGTAGTCTACTGTACACGGTGGAGGAACATATTGTCTGTAGTCTACTGTACATGATGGAGGAACATAATGCCTGTAGTCTACTGTTCACGATGGAGGAACATATTGTCTCTGTAGTCTACTGTACACGGTGGAGGAACATATTGTCTCTGTAGTCTACTGTACATGATGGAGGAACATATTGTCTGTAGTCTACTCTACATGATGGAGGAACATATTGTCTGTAGTCTACTGTACACGGTGGAGGAACATATTGTCTGTAGTCTACTGTACATGGTGGAGGAACATATTGTCTGTAGTCAACTCTACATGATGGAGGAACATATTGTCTGTAGTCTACTGTACATGATGGAGGAACATATTGTCTGTAGTCTACTGTACACGGTGGTGGACATATTGTCTGTAGGCTACTGTACACGGTGGAGGAACATATTACCTGTAGTCTACTGTACATGATGGAGGAACATATTGTCTGTAGTCTACTGTACATGATGGAGGAACATATTGGCTGTAGTCTACTGTACACGGTGGAGGAACATATTGCCTGTAGTCTACTGTACATGATGGAGGAACATATTGTCTGTAGTCTACTGTACATGATGGAGGAACATATTGTCTGTAATCTACTGTACATGATGGAGGAACATATTGTCTGTAGTCTACTCTACATGATGGAGGAACATATTGTCTGTAATCTACTGTACATGATGGAGGAACATATTGTCTGTAGTCTACTCTGCATGATGGATGAACATATTGTCTGTAATCTACTGTACACGTTGGGGGAACATATTGTCTGTAGTCTACTGTACACGGTGGAGGAACATATTGCCTGTAGTCTACTGTATATGATGGAGGAACATATTGTCTGTAGTCTACTCTACATGATGGAGGAACATATTGTCTGTAGCCTACTGTACATGATGGAGGAACATATCGTCTGTAATCTACTGTACATGATGGAGGAACATATTGTCTGTAGTCTACTCTACATGATGGAGGAACATATTGTCTGTAGCCTACTGTACATGATGGAGGAACATATCGTCTGTAATCTACTGTACACGATGGAGGAACATATTGTCTGTAATCTACTGTACACGGTGGAGGAACATATTGCCTGTAGTCTACTGTACATGATGGAGGAACATATTGTCTGTAGTCTACTGTACATGATGGAGGAACATATTGGCTGTAGTCTACTGTACACGGTGGAGGAACATATTGCCTGTAGTCTACTGTACATGATGGAGGAACATAGTCTGTAATCTACTGTACATGATGGAGGAACATATTGTCTGTAGTCTACTCTACATGATGGATGAACATATTGTCTGTAATCTACTGTACACGGTGGTGGAACATATTGTCTGTAGTCTACTGTACACGGTGGAGGAACATATTGCCTGTAGTCTACTGTACATGATGGAGGAACATATTGTCTGTAGTCTACTCTACATGATGGAGGAACATATTGTCTGTAGCCTACTGTACATGATGGAGGAACATATTGTCTGTAATCTACTGTACATGATGGAGGAACATATTGTCTGTAGTCTACTGTACATGATGGAGGAACATATTGCCTGTAGTCTACTGTTCACGATGGAGGAACATATTGTCTCTGTAGTCTACTGTACATGATGGAGGAACATATTGTCTCTGTAGTCTACTGTACATGATGGAGGAACATATTGTCTGTAGTCTACTGTTCACGATGGAGGAACATATTGTCTGTAGTCTACTGTACACGGTGGTGGAACATATTGTCTGTAGTCTACTGTAAACGGTGGTGGAACATATTGTCTGTAGTCTAATGTACATGATGGAGGAACATATTGTCTGTAGTCTACTGTACACGGTGGAGGAACATATTGTCTATAGTCTAATGTACATGATGGAGGAACATATTGTCTGTAGTCTACTGTACACGATGGAGGAACATATTGTCTGTAGCCTACTGTACATGATGGAGGAACATATTGTCTGTAGTCTACTATACACGGTGGAGGAACATATTGTCTGTAGTTTTCTGTACACAGTGGAGGAACATATTGTCTGTAGTCTACTGTACATAATGGAGGAACATATTGTCTGTCGTCTACTGTACATGATGGAGGAACATATTGTCTGTAGTCTACTGTACACGATGGAGGAACATATTGTCTGTAGCCTACTGTACATGATGGAGGAACATATTGTCTGTAGTCTACACGGTGGAGGAACATATTGTCTGTAGTCTACTGTACACAGTGGAGGAACATATTGTCTGTAGTCTACTGT
>NW_027016573.1:0-50000 GCF_036934945.1 Oncorhynchus masou masou | reverse complement strand
AGTTCCCTTGCTGCATTCCAGTTCACTTCTTCTATGGCTGCATTCCAGTTCACTTGTTCTAGGGCTGCATTCCAGTTAACATGTTCTGGGGCTGCATTCCAGTTCACATGTTCTAGGGCTGCATTCCAGTTCACTTATCTGGGGGCTGCATTCCAGTTCACTTGTTCTTGGGCAACATTCCAGTTCACATGTTCTAGGGCTGCATTCCAGTTCACTTCTCCTAGGGCTGCATTCCAGGTATCTTGTCCTATGGCTGCATTCCAGTTCACTTGTCCTAGAGCTGCATTCCAGTTCATATGTTCTTGGGCTGCATTCCAGGTCACTTGTCCTAGGGCTCCATTCCAGTTCACTTGTCCTAGGGATGCATTCCAGTTCACTTGTGCTAGGGCTGCATTTCAGATCACTTGTTCTATGGCTGCATTCCTGTTTACTTGTGCTAGTGCTGCATTCCAGTAGACTTGTCCTATGGCTGCATTCCAGTTCACTTGTTCTAGGGCTGCATTCCAGTTCACATGTTCTAGGGCTGCATTCCATTTCACAGTTTCTAGGGCAACATTCCAGTTCCCTTGTTCTATGCCTTCATTCCAGTTCACTTGTTCGAGGGCTGCATTCCAGTTCACATGTTCTAGGGCTGCATTCCAGTTCACTTGTTCTAGGGCTGCATTCCATTATACTTGTCATAGGTCTGCATTCCAGGTATCTTGTCCAATGGCTGCATTCCAGTTCACTTGTCCGTGGGCTATATTTCAGTTCACTTGTTATAGGGCTGCATTACAGTAGACTTGTCCTAGGGTTGCATTCCAGGTCAATTGTCCTAGTGCTGCATTTCAGTTCACTTGTCCTTGGGCTGCATTCCAGGTCACTTGTCCTAGGGCTGCATTCCAGTTCACTTGTTCTTGGGCTGCATTCCAGTTCACTTGTCCTAGGGCTGCATTCCAGTTCACTTCTTGTTCTTGGGCTGCATTCCAGTTCACTTGTTCTTGGGCTGCATTCCAGTAGACTTGTCCTAGGGCTGGATTCCAGTTCACTTGTCCTAGGGCTGCATTCCAGGTATCTTGTCCTATGGCTGCATTCCAGTTCACTTGTCCGGGGGCTGCATTCCAGTTCACTTGTTCTCTTGTTCTAGGGCTGCATTCCAGTACACTTGTCCGAGGGCTGCATTCCAGTTTAATTGTCCTAGGGCTGCATTCCACTACACTTTTCCTAGGGCTGCATTCCAGTTAATTTGTTCTAGGGCTGCATTCCAGTTCACTTGATCGAGGGCTGCATTCCAGTTCACTTGTGCTCGGGCTGCATTCCAGTTCACTTGTCCTTGGGCTGCATTCCAGGTCACTTGTCCTAGGGCTGCATTCCAGTTCACTTGTTCTTGGGCTGCATTCCAGTTCACTTGTCCTAGGGCTGCATTCCAGTTCACTTCTTGTTCTTGGGCTGCATTCCAGTTCACTTGTTCTTGGGCTGCATTCCAGTAGACTTGTCCTTGGGCTGCATTCCAAGTCACTTGTCCTATGGCTGCAATTCCAGTCACTTGTCCTTGGGCTGCATTCCAGTTCACTTGTCCTAAGGCTGCATTCCAGGTCACTTGTCCTAGGGCTGCATTTCAGACCACTTTTCCTATGGCTGCATTCCAGTTCACTTGTCCTAGGGCTCCATTCCAGTTCACTTGTCCAAGGGCTGCATTCCAGTTCAGTTCTCCTAGGGCTGCATTCCAAGTCTCTTATCCAATGGCTGCATTATCAGTCACTTGTCCTAGGGCTGCATTCCAGTTCACTTGTCCTAGGGCTGCATTCCAGTTCACTTCTCCTTGGGCTGCATTCCAAGTCACTTGTCCTATGGCTGCAATTCCAGTCACTTGTCCTTGGGCTGCATTCCAGTTCACTTGTCCTTGGGCTGCATTCCAGAGTCACTTGTCCATGGGCTGCATTCCAGGTCACTTGTCCTAAGGCTGCATTCCAGGTCACTTGCCCTAGGGCTGCATTTCAGACCACTTGTCCTATGGCTGCATTCCAGTTCACTTGTCCTAGGGCTCCATTCCAGTTCAATTGTCCAAGGGCTGCATTCCAGTTCACTTCTCCTAGGGCTGCATTCCAAGTCTCTTATCCAATTGCTGCATTATCAGTCACTTGTCCTAGGGCTGAATTCCAGTTCACTTGTCCTAGGGCTGCATTCCACTACACATGTCCTAGGGCTGCATTCCACGACACATGTCCTAGTGCTGCATTCCACGTCACTTCTCATAGGGCTGCATTCGAGAGTCACCTGTCCATGGGCTGCATTCCAGTTCACTTGTCCTAAGGCTGCATTCCAGGTCACTTGTCCTAGGGCTGCAATTCCAGTCACTTGTCCTTGGGCTGCATTCCAGTTCACTTGTCCTTGGGCTGCATTCCAGAGTCACTTGTCCATGGGCTGCATTCCAGTTCACTTGTCCTAAGGCTGCATTCCAGGTCACTTGTCCTAGGGCTGCATTTCAGACCACTTGTCCTATGGCTGCATTCCAGTTCACTTGTCCTAGGGCTCCATTCCAGTTCACTTGTCCAAGGGCTGCATTCCAGTTCACTTCTCCTAGGGCTGCATTCCAAGTCTCTTATCCAATGGCTGCATTATCAGTCACTTGTCCTAGGGCTGAATTCCAGTTCACTTGTCCTAGGGCTGCATTCCACTACACATGTCCTAGGGCTGCATTCCACGACACTTGTCCTAGGGCTGCATTCCATGTCACTAGTCCTAGGGCTGCATTCCAGTTCACTTGTCCTAGGGCTGCATTCCACGACACTTGTCCTAGGGCTGCATTCCATGTCACTAGTCCTAGGGCTGCATTCCAGTTCACTTGTCCTAGTGCTGCATTCCAGGTCAATTGTCCTAGGGCTACATTCCAGTTCACTTGTCCGAGGGCTACATTCCAGTTCCCTTGCTGCATTCCAGTTCACTTCTTCTATGGCTGCATTCCAGTTCACTTGTTCTTGGGCTGAATTCCAGTTAACATGTTCTGGGGCTGCATTCCAGTTCACATGTTCTAGGGCTGCATTCCAGTTCACTTGTCTGGGGGCTGCATTCCAGTTCACTTGTTCTTGGGCAACATTCCAGTTCACATGTTCTAGGGCTGCATTCCAGTTCACTTCTCCTAGGGCTGCATTCCAGGTATCTTGTCCTATGGCTGCATTCCAGTTCACTTGTCCTAGAGCTGCATTCCAGTTCATATGTTCTTGGGCTGCATTCCAGGTCACTTGTCCTAGGGCTCCATTCCAGTTCACTTGTCCTAGGGATGCATTCCAGTTCACTTGTGCTAGGGCTGCATTTCAGATCACTTGTTCTATGGCTGCATTCCTGTTTACTTGTTCTTGGGCTGCATTCCAGTAGACTTGTCCTAGGGCTGGATTCCAGTTCACTTGTCCTAGGGCTGCATTCCAGGTATCTTGTCCTATGGCTGCATTCCAGTTCACTTGTCCGGGGGCTGCATTCCAGTTCACTTGTTCTCTTGTTCTAGGGCTGCATTCCAGTACACTTGTCCGAGGGCTGCATTCCAGTTTAATTGTCCTAGGGCTGCATTCCACTACACTTTTCCTAGGGCTGCATTCCAGTTAATTTGTTCTAGGGCTGCATTCCAGTTCACTTGATCGAGGGCTGCATTCCAGTTCACTTGTGCTCGGGCTGCATTCCAGTTCACTTGTCCTTGGGCTGCATTCCAGGTCACTTGTCCTAGGGCTGCATTCCAGTTCACTTGTTCTTGGGCTGCATTCCAGTTCACTTGTCCTAGGGCTGCATTCCAGTTCACTTCTTGTTCTTGGGCTGCATTCCAGTTCACTTGTTCTTGGGCTGCATTCCAGTAGACTTGTCCTTGGGCTGCATTCCAAGTCACTTGTCCTATGGCTGCAATTCCAGTCACTTGTCCTTGGGCTGCATTCCAGTTCACTTGTCCTAAGGCTGCATTCCAGGTCACTTGTCCTAGGGCTGCATTTCAGACCACTTTTCCTATGGCTGCATTCCAGTTCACTTGTCCTAGGGCTCCATTCCAGTTCACTTGTCCAAGGGCTGCATTCCAGTTCAGTTCTCCTAGGGCTGCATTCCAAGTCTCTTATCCAATGGCTGCATTATCAGTCACTTGTCCTAGGGCTGCATTCCAGTTCACTTGTCCTAGGGCTGCATTCCAGTTCACTTCTCCTTGGGCTGCATTCCAAGTCACTTGTCCTATGGCTGCAATTCCAGTCACTTGTCCTTGGGCTGCATTCCAGTTCACTTGTCCTTGGGCTGCATTCCAGAGTCACTTGTCCATGGGCTGCATTCCAGGTCACTTGTCCTAAGGCTGCATTCCAGGTCACTTGTCCTAGGGCTGCATTTCAGACCACTTGTCCTATGGCTGCATTCCAGTTCACTTGTCCTAGGGCTCCATTCCAGTTCAATTGTCCAAGGGCTGCATTCCAGTTCACTTCTCCTAGGGCTGCATTCCAAGTCTCTTATCCAATTGCTGCATTATCAGTCACTTGTCCTAGGGCTGAATTCCAGTTCACTTGTCCTAGGGCTGCATTCCACTACACATGTCCTAGGGCTGCATTCCACGACACATGTCCTAGTGCTGCATTCCACGTCACTTCTCATAGGGCTGCATTCGAGAGTCACCTGTCCATGGGCTGCATTCCAGTTCACTTGTCCTAAGGCTGCATTCCAGGTCACTTGTCCTAGGGCTGCAATTCCAGTCACTTGTCCTTGGGCTGCATTCCAGTTCACTTGTCCTTGGGCTGCATTCCAGAGTCACTTGTCCATGGGCTGCATTCCAGTTCACTTGTCCTAAGGCTGCATTCCAGGTCACTTGTCCTAGGGCTGCATTTCAGACCACTTGTCCTATGGCTGCATTCCAGTTCACTTGTCCTAGGGCTCCATTCCAGTTCACTTGTCCAAGGGCTGCATTCCAGTTCACTTCTCCTAGGGCTGCATTCCAAGTCTCTTATCCAATGGCTGCATTATCAGTCACTTGTCCTAGGGCTGAATTCCAGTTCACTTGTCCTAGGGCTGCATTCCACTACACATGTCCTAGGGCTGCATTCCACGACACTTGTCCTAGGGCTGCATTCCATGTCACTAGTCCTAGGGCTGCATTCCAGTTCACTTGTCCTAGGGCTGCATTCCACACTTGTCCTAGGGCTGCATTCCATGTCACTAGTCCTAGGGCTGCATTCCAGTTCACTTGTCCTAGTGCTGCATTCCAGGTCAATTGTCCTAGGGCTACATTCCAGTTCACTTGTCCGAGGGCTACATTCCAGTTCCCTTGCTGCATTCCAGTTCACTTCTTCTATGGCTGCATTCCAGTTCACTTGTTCTTGGGCTGAATTCCAGTTAACATGTTCTGGGGCTGCATTCCAGTTCACATGTTCTAGGGCTGCATTCCAGTTCACTTGTCTGGGGGCTGCATTCCAGTTCACTTGTTCTTGGGCAACATTCCAGTTCACATGTTCTAGGGCTGCATTCCAGTTCACTTCTCCTAGGGCTGCATTCCAGGTATCTTGTCCTATGGCTGCATTCCAGTTCACTTGTCCTAGAGCTGCATTCCAGTTCATATGTTCTTGGGCTGCATTCCAGGTCACTTGTCCTAGGGCTCCATTCCAGTTCACTTGTCCTAGGGATGCATTCCAGTTCACTTGTGCTAGGGCTGCATTTCAGATCACTTGTTCTATGGCTGCATTCCTGTTTACTTGTTCTTGGGCTGCATTCCAGTAGACTTGTCCTAGGGCTGGATTCCAGTTCACTTGTCCTAGGGCTGCATTCCAGGTATCTTGTCCTATGGCTGCATTCCAGTTCACTTGTCCGGGGGCTGCATTCCAGTTCACTTGTTCTCTTGTTCTAGGGCTGCATTCCAGTACACTTGTCCGAGGGCTGCATTCCAGTTTAATTGTCCTAGGGCTGCATTCCACTACACTTTTCCTAGGGCTGCATTCCAGTTAATTTGTTCTAGGGCTGCATTCCAGTTCACTTGATCGAGGGCTGCATTCCAGTTCACTTGTGCTCGGGCTGCATTCCAGTTCACTTGTCCTTGGGCTGCATTCCAGGTCACTTGTCCTAGGGCTGCATTCCAGTTCACTTGTTCTTGGGCTGCATTCCAGTTCACTTGTCCTAGGGCTGCATTCCAGTTCACTTCTTGTTCTTGGGCTGCATTCCAGTTCACTTGTCCTTGGGCTGCATTCCAGAGTCACTTGTCCATGGGCTGCATTCCAGTTCACTTGTCCTAAGGCTGCATTCCAGGTCACTTGTCCTAGGGCTGCATTTCAGACCACTTTTCCTATGGCTGCATTCCAGTTCACTTGTCCTAGGGCTCCATTCCAGTTCACTTGTCCAAGGGCTGCATTCCAGTTCAGTTCTCCTAGGGCTGCATTCCAAGTCTCTTATCCAATGGCTGCATTATCAGTCACTTGTCCTAGGGCTGCATTCCAGTTCACTTGTCCTAGGGCTGCATTCCAGTTCACTTCTCCTTGGGCTGCATTCCAAGACACTTGTCCTATGGCTGCAATTCCAGTCACTTGTCCTTGGGCTGCATTCCAGTTCACTTGTCCTTGGGCTGCATTCCAGAGTCACTTGTCCATGGGCTGCATTCCAGGTCACTTGTCCTAAGGCTGCATTCCAGGTCACTTGTCCTAGGGCTGCATTTCAGACCACTTGTCCTATGGCTGCATTCCAGTGCACTTGTCCTAGGGCTCCATTCCAGTTCAATTGTCCAAGGGCTGCATTCCAGTTCACTTCTCCTAGGGCTGCATTCCAAGTCTCTTATCCAATTGCTGCATTATCAGTCACTTGTCCTAGGGCTGAATTCCAGTTCACTTGTCCTAGGGCTGCATTCCACTACACATGTCCTAGGGCTGCATTCCACGACACATGTCCTAGTGCTGCATTCCACGTCACTTCTCATAGGGCTGCATTCGAGAGTCACCTGTCCATGGGCTGCATTCCAGTTTACTTGTCCTAAGGCTGCATTCCAGGTCACTTGTCCTAGGGCTGCAATTCCAGTCACTTGTCCTTGGGCTGCATTCCAGTTCACTTGTCCTTGGGCTGCATTCCAGAGTCACTTGTCCATGGGCTGCATTCCAGTTCACTTGTCCTAAGGCTGCATTCCAGGTCACTTGTCCTAGGGCTGCATTTCAGACCACTTGTCCTATGGCTGCATTCCAGTTCACTTGTCCTAGGGCTCCATTCCAGTTCACTTGTCCAAGGGCTGCATTCCAGTTCACTTCTCCTAGGGCTGCATTCCAAGTCTCTTATCCAATGGCTGCATTATCAGTCACTTGTCCTAGGGCTGAATTCCAGTTCACTTGTCCTAGGGCTGCATTCCACTACACATGTCCTAGGGCTGCATTCCACGACACTTGTCCTAGGGCTGCATTCCATGTCACTAGTCCTAGGGCTGCATTCCAGTTCACTTGTCCTAGGGCTGCATTCCACGACACTTGTCCTAGGGCTGCATTCCATGTCACTAGTCCTAGGGCTGCATTCCAGTTCACTTGTCCTAGTGCTGCATTCCAGGTCAATTGTCCTAGGGCTACATTCCAGTTCACTTGTCCGAGGGCTACATTCCAGTTCCCTTGCTGCATTCCAGTTCACTTCTTCTATGGCTGCATTCCAGTTCACTTGTTCTTGGGCTGAATTCCAGTTAACATGTTCTGGGGCTGCATTCCAGTTCACATGTTCTAGGGCTGCATTCCAGTTCACTTGTCTGGGGGCTGCATTCCAGTTCACTTGTTCTTGGGCAACATTCCAGTTCACATGTTCTAGGGCTGCATTCCAGTTCACTTCTCCTAGGGCTGCATTCCAGGTATCTTGTCCTATGGCTGCATTCCAGTTCACTTGTCCTAGAGCTGCATTCCAGTTCATATGTTCTTGGGCTGCATTCCAGGTCACTTGTCCTAGGGCTCCATTCCAGTTCACTTGTCCTAGGGATGCATTCCAGTTCACTTGTGCTAGGGCTGCATTTCAGATCACTTGTTCTATGGCTGCATTCCTGTTTACTTGTGCTAGTGCTGCATTCCAGTAGACTTGTCCTATGGCTGCATTCCAGTTCACTTGTTCTAGGGCTGCATTCCAGTTCACATGTTCTAGGGCTGCATTCCATTTCACAGTTTCTAGGGCAACATTCCAGTTCCCTTGTTCTATGCCTTCATTCCAGTTCACTTGTCCTAGGGTTGCATTCCAGTGCACTTGTCCTAAGGCTGCATTCCAGTTCACTTGTCCTAAGGCTGCATTCCAGGTCAATTGTCCTAGAGCTGCATTCCATGTCACTTGTCCTAGGGCTGCATTCCAGTTCACTTGTTCTTGGGCTGCATTTCAGATCACTTGTTCTATGGCTGCATTCCTGTTTACTTGTGCTAGTGCTGCATTCCAGTAGACTTGTCCTATGGCTGCATTCCAGTTCACTTGTTCTAGAGCTGCATTCCAGTTCACATGTTCTAGGGCTGCATTCCAGGTCACAGTTTCTAGGGCAACATTCCAGTTCCCTTGTTCTATGCCTTCATTCCAGTTCACTTGTTCGAGGGCTGCATTCCAGTTCACATGTTCTAGGGCTGCATTCCAGTTCACTTGTTCTAGGGCTGCATTCCATTATACTTGTCCTAGGTCTGCATTCCAGGTATCTTGTCCAATGTCTGCATTCCAGTTCACTTGTCCGTGGGCTATATTTCAGTTCACTTGCTATAGGGCTGCATTACAGTAGACTTGTCCTAGGGTTGCATTCCAGGTCAATTGTCCTAGTGCTGCATTTCAGTTCACTTGTCCTTGGGCTGCATTCCAGGTCACTTGTCCTAGGGCTGCATTCCAGTTCACTTGTTCTTGGGCTGCATTCCAGTTCACTTGTCCTAGGGCTGCATTCCAGTTCACTTCTTGTTCTTGGGCTGCATTCCAGTTCACTTGTTCTTGGGCTGCATTCCAGTAGACTTGTCCTAGGGCTGGATTCCAGTTCACTTGTCCTAGGGCTGCATTCCAGGTATCTTGTCCTATGGCTGCATTCCAGTTCACTTGTCCGGGGGCTGCATTCCAGTTCACTTGTTCTCTTGTTCTAGGGCTGCATTCCAGTACACTTGTTCGAGGGCTGCATTCCAGTTTAATTGTCCTAGGGCTGCATTCCACTACACTTTTCCTAGGGCTGCATTCCAGTTAATTTGTTCTAGGGCTGCATTCCAGTTCACTTGATCGAGGGCTGCATTCCAGTTCACTTGTGCTCGGGCTGCATTCCAGTTCACTTGTCATAGGGCTGCATTCCAGTTCACTTCTCATTGGGCTGCATTCCAAGTCACTTGTCCTATGGCTGCAATTCCAGTCACTTGTCCTTGGGCTGCATTCCAGTTCACTTGTCCTTGGGCTGCATTCCAGAGTCACTTGTCCATGGGCTGCATTCCAGTTCACTTGTCCTAAGGCTGCATTCCAGGTCACTTGTCCTAGGGCTGCATTTCAGACCACTTGTCCTATGGCTGCATTCCAGTTCACTTGTCCTAGGGCTCCATTCCAGTTCACTTGTCCAAGGGCTGCATTCCAGTTCAGTTCTCCTAGGGCTGCATTCCAAGTCTCTTATCCAATGGCTGCATTATCAGTCACTTGTCCTAGGGCTGCATTCCAGTTCACTTGTCCTAGGGCTGCATTCCAGTTCACTTCTCCTTGGGCTGCATTCCAAGTCACTTGTCCTATGGCTGCAATTCCAGTCACTTGTCCTTGGGCTGCATTCCAGTTCACTTGTCCTTGGGCTGCATTCCAGAGTCACTTGTCCATGGGCTGCATTCCAGTTTACTTGTCCTAGGGCTGCATTTCAGACCACTTGTCCTATGGCTGCATTCCAGTTCACTTGTCCTAGGGCTCCATTCCAGTTCAATTGTCCAAGGGCTGCATTCCAGTTCACTTCTCCTAGGGCTGCATTCCAAGTCTCTTATCCAATTGCTGCATTATCAGTCACTTGTCCTAGGGCTGAATTCAAGTTCACTTGTCCTAGGGCTGCATTCCACTACACATGTCCTAGGGCTGCATTCCACGACACTTGTCCTAGTGCTGCATTCCACGTCACTTCTCATAGGGCTGCATTCGAGAGTCACCTGTCCATGGGCTGCATTCCAGTTCACTTGTCCTAAGGCTGCATTCCAGGTCACTTGTCCTTGGGCTGCATTCCAGTTCACTTGTCCTTGGGCTGCATTCCAGAGTCACTTGTCCATGGGCTGCATTCCAGTTCACTTGTCCTAAGGCTGCATTCCAGGTCACTTGTCCTAGGGCTGCATTCCAGTTCACTTCTCCTAGGGCTGCATTCCAAGTCTCTTATCCAATGGCTGCATTATCAGTCACTTGTCCTAGGGCTGAATTCCAGTTCACTTGTCCTAGGGCTGCATTCCACTACACATGTCCTAGGGCTGCATTCCACGACACTTGTCCTAGGGCTGCATTCCATGTCACTAGTCCTAGGGCTGCATTCCAGTTCACTTGTCCTAGTGCTGCATTCCACGTCACTTCTCATAGGGCTGCATTCGAGAGTCACCTGTCCATGGGCTGCATTCCAGTTCACTTGTCCTAAGGCTGCATTCCAGGTCACTTGTCCTAGGGCTGCATTTCAGATCATTTGTCCTATGGCTTCATTCCAGTTCACTTCTTCTATGGCTGCATTCCAGTTCACTTGTTCTTGGGCTGAATTCCAGTTAACATGTTCTGGGGCTGCATTCCAGTTCACATGTTCTAGGGCTGCATTCCAGTTCACTTGTCTGGGGGCTGCATTCCAGTTCACTTGTTCTTGGGCAACATTCCAGTTCACATATTCTAGGGCTGCATTCCAGTTCACTTCTCCTAGGGCTGCATTCCAGGTATCTTGTCCTATGGCTGCATTCCAGTTCACTTGTCCTAGAGCTGCATTCCAGTTCATATGTTCTTGGGCTGCATTCCAGGTCACTTGTCCTAGGGCTCCATTCCAGTTCACTTGTCCTAGGGATGCATTCCAGTTCACTTGTGCTAGGGCTGCATTTCAGATCACTTGTTCTATGGCTGCATTCCTGTTTACTTGTGCTAGTGCTGCATTCCAGTAGACTTGTCCTATGGCTGCATTCCAGTTCACTTGTTCTAGGGCTGCATTCCAGTTCACATGTTCTAGGGCTGCATTCCATTTCACAGTTTCTAGGGCAACATTCCAGTTCCCTTGTTCTATGCCTTCATTCCAGTTCACTTGTCCTAGGGTTGCATTCCAGTGCACTTGTCCTAAGGCTGCATTCCAGTTCACTTGTCCTAAGGCTGCATTCCAGGTCAATTGTCCTAGAGCTGCATTCCATGTCACTTGTCCTAGGGCTGCATTCCAGTTCACTTGTTCTTGGGCTGCATTTCAGATCACTTGTTCTATGGCTGCATTCCTGTTTACTTGTGCTAGTGCTGCATTCCAGTAGACTTGTCCTATGGCTGCATTCCAGTTCACTTGTTCTAGAGCTGCATTCCAGTTCACATGTTCTAGGGCTGCATTCCAGGTCACAGTTTCTAGGGCAACATTCCAGTTCCCTTGTTCTATGCCTTCATTCCAGTTCACTTGTTCGAGGGCTGCATTCCAGTTCACATGTTCTAGGGCTGCATTCCAGTTCACTTGTTCTAGGGCTGCATTCCATTATACTTGTCCTAGGTCTGCATTCCAGGTATCTTGTCCAATGTCTGCATTCCAGTTCACTTGTCCGTGGGCTATATTTCAGTTCACTTGCTATAGGGCTGCATTACAGTAGACTTGTCCTAGGGTTGCATTCCAGGTCAATTGTCCTAGTGCTGCATTTCAGTTCACTTTCCTTGGGCTGCATTCCAGGTCACTTGTCCTAGGGCTGCATTCCAGTTCACTTGTTCTTGGGCTGCATTCCAGTTCACTTGTCCTAGGGCTGCATTCCAGTTCACTTCTTGTTCTTGGGCTGCATTCCAGTTCACTTGTTCTTGGGCTGCATTCCAGTAGACTTGTCCTAGGGCTGGATTCCAGTTCACTTGTCCTAGGGCTGCATTCCAGGTATCTTGTCCTATGGCTGCATTCCAGTTCACTTGTCCGGGGGCTGCATTCCAGTTCACTTGTTCTCTTGTTCTAGGGCTGCATTCCAGTACACTTGTTCGAGGGCTGCATTCCAGTTTAATTGTCCTAGGGCTGCATTCCACTACACTTTTCCTAGGGCTGCATTCCAGTTAATTTGTTCTAGGGCTGCATTCCAGTTCACTTGATCGAGGGCTGCATTCCAGTTCACTTGTGCTCGGGCTGCATTCCAGTTTAATTGTCCTAGGGCTGCATTCCACTACACTTTTCCTAGGGCTGCATTCCAGTTAATTTGTTCTATGGCTGCAATTCCAGTCACTTGTCCTTGGGCTGCATTCCAGTTCACTTGTCCTTGGGCTGCATTCCAGAGTCACTTGTCCATGGGCTGCATTCCAGTTCACTTGTCCTAAGGCTGCATTCCAGGTCACTTGTCCTAGGGCTGCATTTCAGACCACTTGTCCTATGGCTGCATTCCAGTTCACTTGTCCTAGGGCTCCATTCCAGTTCACTTGTCCAAGGGCTGCATTCCAGTTCAGTTCTCCTAGGGCTGCATTCCAAGTCTCTTATCCAATGGCTGCATTATCAGTCACTTGTCCTAGGGCTGCATTCCAGTTCACTTGTCCTAGGGCTGCATTCCAGTTCACTTCTCCTTGGGCTGCATTCCAAGTCACTTGTCCTATGGCTGCAATTCCAGTCACTTGTCCTTGGGCTGCATTCCAGTTCACTTGTCCTTGGGCTGCAATCCAGAGTCACTTGTCCATGGGCTGCATTCCAGTTTACTTGTCCTAGGGCTGCATTTCAGACCACTTGTCCTATGGCTGCATTCCAGTTCACTTGTCCTAGGGCTCCATTCCAGTTCAATTGTCCAAGGGCTGCATTCCAGTTCACTTCTCCTAGGGCTGCATTCCAAGTCTCTTATCCAATTGCTGCATTATCAGTCACTTGTCCTAGGGCTGAATTCAAGTTCACTTGTCCTAGGGCTGCATTCCACTACACATGTCCTAGGGCTGCATTCCACGACACTTGTCCTAGTGCTGCATTCCACGTCACTTCTCATAGGGCTGCATTCGAGAGTCACCTGTCCATGGGCTGCATTCCAGTTCACTTGTCCTAAGGCTGCATTCCAGGTCACTTGTCCTTGGGCTGCATTCCAGTTCACTTGTCCTTGGGCTGCATTCCAGAGTCACTTGTCCATGGGCTGCATTCCAGTTCACTTGTCCTAAGGCTGCATTCCAGGTCACTTGTCCTAGGGCTGCATTCCAGTTCACTTCTCCTAGGGCTGCATTCCAAGTCTCTTATCCAATGGCTGCATTATCAGTCACTTGTCCTAGGGCTGAATTCCAGTTCACTTGTCCTAGGGCTGCATTCCACTACACATGTCCTAGGGCTGCATTCCACGACACTTGTCCTAGGGCTGCATTCCATGTCACTAGTCCTAGTGCTGCATTCCACGTCACTTCTCATAGGGCTGCATTCGAGAGTCACCTGTCCATGGGCTGCATTCCAGTTCACTTGTCCTAAGGCTGCATTCCAGGTCACTTGTCCTAGGGCTGCATTTCAGATCATTTGTCCTATGGCTGCATTCCAGTTCACTTGTCCTAGGGCTCCATTCCAGGTCACTTGTCCTAGGGATGCATTCCAGTTCACTTGTTCTAGGGCTGCATTCCAGTTCACATGTTCTAGGGCTGCATTCCAGGTCACAGTTTCTAGGGCAACATTCCAGTTCCCTTGTTCTATGCCTTCATTCCAGTTCACTTGACCTAGGGTTGCATTCCAGTGCACTTGTCCTCAGGCTGCATTTCAGTTCACTTGTCCTTGGGCTGCATTCCAGGGTCACTTGTCCTAGGGCTGCATTCCAGTTCACTTGTCCTAGGGCTGCATTCCAGTTCACTTGTTCTTGGGCTGCATTCCAGTTCACTTGACTTTGAGATGCATTCCAGTTCACTTGTTCTTGGGCTGCATTCCAGTGTACTTGTCCTAGGGCTGCATTCCAGTTCACTTGTCCTAGGGCTGCATTCCAGGTATCTTGTCCTATGGCTGCATTCCAGTTCACTTGTCCGAGGGCTACATTCCAGTTCCCTTGCTGCATTCCAGTTCACTTGTTCTATGGCTGCATTCCAGTTCACTTGTTCTAGGGCTGCATTCCATTTAACATGTTCTGGGGCTGCATTCCAGTTCACATGTTCTAGGGCTACATTCCAGTTCCCTTGTTCTATGGCTGCATTCCAGTATACTTGTCCTAGGGCTGCATTCCATGTTTCTTGTCCTATGGCTGCATTCCAGTTCACTTGTCTGGGGGCTGCATTCCAGTTCACCTGTTCTTGGGCAGCATTCCAGTTCACATGTTCTAGGGCTGCAATCCAGTTCACTTGTCCTAGGGCTGCATTCCAGGTCACTTGTCCTAAGGCTGCATTCCAGGTCACTTGTCCTAGGGCTGCATTTCAGATCATTTGTCCTATGGCTGCATTCCAGTTCACTTGTCCTAGGGCTCCATTCCAGTTCACTTGTCCTAGGGATGCATTCCAGTTCACTTGTCCTAAGGCTGCATTCCAGGTCACTTGTCCTAGGGCTGCATTTCAAAGCACTTGTCCTAAGGTTGCATTCCAGTTCATTTGTTCTAGGGCTGCATTCCACTTCACTTGACCGAGGGCTGCATTCCAGTTCACTTGTACTCGGGCTGCATTCCAGGTCACTTGTCCTAGGGCTGCATTCCAGTTCATATGTTCTTGGGCTGCATTCCAGTTCACTTATCCTATGGCTCCATTCCAGTTCACTTGTCCTAGGGATGCATTCCAGTTCACTTGTGCTAGGGCTGCATTTCAGACCACTTGTTCTATGGCTGCATTCCTGTTTACTTGTGCTAGTGCTGCATTCCTGTAGACTTGTCCTATGGCTGCATTCCAGTTCACTTGTTCTAGGGCTGCATTCCAGTTCACATGTTCTGGGGCTGCATTCCAGGTCACAATTTCTAGGGCAACATTCCAGTTCCCTTGTTCTATGCCTTCATTCCAGTTCACTTTTCTTAGGGTTGCATTCCAGTGCACTTGTCTTCGGGCTGCATTCCTGTTCACTTGTTCTTGGGCTGCATTCCAGTTCACTTGTCCTAGGGCTGCATTCCAGGTATCTTGTCCTATGGCTGCATTCCAGTTCACTTGTTCTAGGGCTGCATTCCAGTTCACTTGTTCTAGGGCTGCATTCCAGTTAACATGTTCTGGGGCTGCATTCCAGTTCACTTGTTCTTGGGCAACATTCCAGTTCACATGTTCTAGGGCTGCATTCCAGTTCACTTCTCCTAGGGCTGCATTCCAGGTATCTTGTCCTATGGCTGCATTCTAGTTCACTTGTCCTAGGGATGCATTCCAGTTCATATGTTCTTGGGCTGCATTCCAGGTCACTTGTCCTAGGGCTCCATTCCAGTTCACTTGTCCTAGGGATGCATTCCAGTTCACTTGTGCTAGGGCTGCATTTCAGATCACTTGTTCTATGGCTGCATTCCTGTTTACTTGAGCTAGTGCTGCATTCCAGTAGACTAGTCCTATGGCTGCATTCCAGTTCACTTGTTCTAGGGCTGCATTCCAGTTCACATGTTCTAGGGCTGCATTCCATTTCACAGTTTCTAGGGCAACATTCCAGTTCCCTTGTTCTATGCCTTCATTCCAGTTCACTTGTCCTAGGGTTGCATTCCAGGTCACTTGTCCTAAGGCTGCATTCCAGTTCACTTGTCCTAGGGCTGCATTTCAGATCACTTGTTCTATGGCTGCATTCCTGTTTACTTGTGCTAGTGCTGCATTCCAGTAGACTTGTCCTATGCCTTCATTCCAGTTCACTTGTTCGAGGGCTGCATTCCAGTTCACATGTTCTAGGGCTGCATTTCAGTTCACTTGTTCTAGGGCTGCATTACATTATACTTGTCCTAGGGCTGCATTCCAGGTATCTTGTCCAATGGCTGCATTCCAGTTCACTTGTCCGTGGGCTATATTTCAGTTCACTTGTTATAGGGCTGCATTACAGTAGACTTGTCCTAGGGTTGCATTCCAGGTCAATTGTCCTAGTGCTGCATTTCAGTTCACTTGTCCTTGGGCTGCATTCCAGGTCACTTGTCCTAGGGCTGCATTCCAGTTCACTTGTTCTTGGGCTGCATTCCAGTTCACTTGTCCTAGGGCTGCATTCCAGTTCACTTGTTCTTGGGCTGCATTCCAGTTCACTTGTTCTTGGGCTGCATTCCAGTAGACTTGTCCTAGGGCTGGATTCCAGTTCACTTGTCCTAGGGCTGCATTCCAGGTATCTTGTCCTATGGCTGCATTCCAGTTCACTTGTTCTAGGGCTGCATTCCAGTTCACATGTTCTAGGACTGCATTCCAGTTCACATGTTCTCGGGTTACATTCCAGTTCCCTTGTTCTAGGGCTGCATTCCAGTTCACATGTTCTTGGGCTGCATTCCAGTTCACTTGTTCTAGGGCTGCATTCCAGTATACTTATCCTCGGGCTGCATTCCAGGTATCTTGTCCTATGGCTGCATTCCAGTTCACTTGTCCGGGGGCTGCATTCCATTTCACTTGTTCTCTTGTTCTAGGGCTGCATTCCAGTACACTTGTCCGAGGGCTGCATTCCAGTTTACTTGTCCTAGGGCTGCATTCCACTACACTTTTCCTAGAGCTGCATTCCAGTAAATTTGTTCTAGGGCTGCATTCCAGTTCACTTGATCGAGGGCTGCATTCCAGTTCACTTGTACTCGGGCTGCATTCCAGTTCACTTGTTCTAGGGCTGCATTCCATTTAACATGTTCTGGGGCTGCATTCCAGTTCACATGTTCTAGGGCTACATTCCAGTTCCCTTGTTCTATGGCTGCATTCCAGTATACTTGTCCTAGGGCTGCATTCCATGTTTCTTGTCCTATGGCTGCATTCCAGTTCACTTGTCTGGGGGCTGCATTCCAGTTCACCTGTTCTTGGGCAGCATTCCAGTTCACATGTTCTAGGGCTGCAATCCAGTTCACTTGTCCTAGGGCTGCATTCCAGGTCACTTGTCCTAAGGCTGCATTCCAGGTCACTTGTCCTAGGGCTGCATTTCAGATCATTTGTCCTATGGCTGCATTCCAGTTCACTTGTCCTAGGGCTCCATTCCAGTTCACTTGTCCTAGGGATGCATTCCAGTTCACTTGTCCTAAGGCTGCATTCCAGGTCACTTGTCCTAGGGCTGCATTTCAAAGCACTTGTCCTAAGGTTGCATTCCAGTTCATTTGTTCTAGGGCTGCATTCCAGTTCACTTGACCGAGGGCTGCATTCCAGTTCACTTGTACTCGGGCTGCATTCCAGGTCACTTGTCCTAGGGCTGCATTCCAGTTCATATGTTCTTGGGCTGCATTCCAGTTCACTTATCCTATGGCTCCATTCCAGTTCACTTGTCCTAGGGATGCATTCCAGTTCACTTGTGCTAGGGCTGCATTCCAGTTCACATGTTCTGGGGCTGAATTCCAGGTCACAATTTCTAGGGCAACATTCCAGTTCCCTTGTTCTATGCCTTCATTCCAGTTCACTTGTCTTAGGGTTGCATTCCAGTGCACTTGTCTTCGGGCTGCATTCCTGTTCACTTGTTCTTGGGCTGCATTCCAGTTCACTTGTCCTAGGGCTGCATTCCAGGTATCTTGTCCTATGGCTGCATTCCAGTTCACTTGTTCTAGGGCTGCATTCCAGTTCACTTGTTCTAGGGCTGCATTCCAGTATACTTATCCTCGGGCTGCATTCCAGGTATCTTGTCCTATGGCTGCATTCCAGTTCACTTGTCCGGGGGCTGCATTCCATTTCACTTGTTCTCTTGTTCTAGGGCTGCATTCCAGTACACTTGTCCGAGGGCTGCATTCCAGTTTACTTGTCCTAGGGCTGCATTCCACTACACTTTTCATAGGGCTGCATTCCAGTAAATTTGTTCTAGGGCTGCATTCCAGTTCACTTGATCGAGGGCTGCATTCCAGTTCACTTGTACTCGGGCTGCATTCCAGTTCACTTGTTCTAGGGCTGCATTCCATTTAACATGTTCTGGGGCTGCATTCCAGTTCACATGTTCTAGGGCTACATTCCAGTTCCCTTGTTCTATGGCTGCATTCCAGTATACTTGTCCTAGGGCTGCATTCCATGTTTCTTGTCCTATGGCTGCATTCCAGTTCACTTGTCTGGGGGCTGCATTCCAGTTCACCTGTTCTTGGGCAGCATTCCAGTTCACATGTTCTAGGGCTGCAATCCAGTTCACTTGTCCTAGGGCTGCATTCCAGGTCACTTGTCCTAAGGCTGCATTCCAGGTCACTTGTCCTAGGGCTGCATTTCAGATCATTTGTCCTATGGCTGCATTCCAGTTCACTTGTCCTAGGGCTCCATTCCAGTTCACTTGTCCTAGGGATGCATTCCAGTTCACTTGTCCTAAGGCTGCATTCCAGGTCACTTGTCCTAGGGCTGCATTTCAAAGCACTTGTCCTAAGGTTGCATTCCAGTTCATTTGTTCTAGGGCTGCATTCCAGTTCACATGACCGAGGGCTGCATTCCAGTTCACTTGTACTCGGGCTGCATTCCAGGTCACTTGTCCTAGGGCTGCATTCCAGTTCATATGTTCTTGGGCTGCATTCCAATTCACTTATCCTATGGCTCCATTCCAGTTCACTTGTCCTAGGGATGCATTCCAGTTCACTTGTGCTAGGGCTGCATTTCAGACCACTTGTTCTATGGCTGCATTCCTGTTTACTTGTGCTAGTGCTGCATTCCTGTAGACTTGTCCTATGGCTGCATTCCAGTTCACTTGTTCTAGGGCTGCATTCCAGTTCACATGTTCTGGGGCTGCATTCCAGGTCACAATTTCTAGGGCAACATTCCAGTTCCCTTGTTCTATGCCTTCATTCCAGTTCACTTGTCTTAGGGTTGCATTCCAGTGCACTTGTCTTCGGGCTGCATTCCTGTTCACTTGTTCTTGGGCTGCATTCCAGTTCACTTGTCCTAGGGCTGCATTCCAGGTATCTTGTCCTATGGCTAAATTCCAGTTCACTTGTTCTAGGGCTGCATTCCTGTTCACTTGTTCTAGGGCTGCATTCCAGTTAACATGTTCTGGGGCTGCATTCCAGTTCACTTGTTCTTGGGTAACATTCCAGTTCAAATGTTCTAGGGCTGCATTCCAGTTCACTTCTCCTAGGGCTGCATTCCAGGTATCTTGTCCTATGGCTGCATTCCAGTTCACTTGTCCTAGGGCTGCATTCCAGTTCATATGTTCTTGGGCTGCATTCCAGGTCACTTGTCCTAGGGCTCCATTCCAGTTCACTTGTCCTAGGGATGCATTCCAGTTCACTTGTGCTAGGGCTGCATTTCAGATCACTTGTTCTATGGCTGCATTCCTGTTTACTTGTGCTAGTGCTGCATTCCAGTAGACTTGTCCTATGGCTGCATTCCAGTTCACTTGTTCTAGGGCTGCATTCCAGTTCACATGTTCTAGGGCTGCATTCCATTTCACAGTTTCTAGGGCAACATTCCAGTTCCCTTGTTCTATGCCTTCATTCCAGTTCACTTGTCCTAGGGTTGCATTCCAGGTCACTTGTCCTAAGGCTGCATTCCAGTTCACTTGTCCTAAGGCTGCATTCCAGGTCAATTGTCCTAGGGCTGCATTCCATGTCACTTGTCCTAGGGCTGCATTCCAGTTCACTTGTTCTTGGGCTGCATTTCAGATCACTTGTTCTATGGCTGCATTCCTGTTTACTTGTGCTAGTGCTGCATTCCAGTAGACTTGTCCTATGCCTTCATTCCAGTTCACTTGTTCGAGGTCTGCATTTCAGTTCACTTGTTCTAGGGCTGCATTCCATTATACTTGTCCTAGGGCTGCATTCCAGGTATCTTGTCCAATGGCTGCATTCCAGTTCACTTGTCCGTGGGCTATATTTCAGTTCACTTGTTATAGGGCTGCATTACAAGAGACTTGTCCTAGGGTTGCATTCCAGGTCAATTGTCCTAGTGCTGCATTTCAGTTCACTTGTCCTTGGGCTGCATTCCAGGTCACTTGTCCTAGGGCTGCATTCCAGTTCACTTGTTCTTGGGTTGCATTCCAGTTCACTTGTCCTAGGGCTGCATTCCAGTTCACTTGTTCTTGGGCTGCATTCCAGTTCACTTGTTCTTGGGGTGCATTCCAGTAGACTTGTCCTAGGGCTGCATTCCAGTTCACATGTTCTAGGACTGCATTCCAGTTCACATGTTCTCGGGTTACATTCCAGTTCCCTTGTTCTAGGGCTGCATTCCAGTTCACATGTTCTTGGGCTGCATTCCAGTTCACTTGTTCTAGGGCTGCATTCCAGTATACTTATCCTCGGGCTGCATTCCAGGTATCTTGTCCTATGGCTGCATTCCAGTTCACTTGTCCGGGGGCTGCATTCCATTTCACTTGTTCTCTTGTTCTAGGGCTGCATTCCAGTACACTTGTCCGAGGGCTGCATTCCAGTTTACTTGTCCTAGGGCTGCATTCCACTACACTTTTCCTAGGGCTGCATTCCAGTAAATTTGTTCTAGGGCTGCATTCCAGTTCACTTGATCGAGGGCTGCATTCCAGTTCACTTGTACTCGGGCTGCATTCCAGTTCACTTGTCCTAGGGCTGCATTCCAGTTCACTTCTCCTTGGGCTGCATTCCAAGTCACTTGTCCTATGGCTGCAATTCCAGTCACTTGTCCTTGGGCTGCATTCCAGAGTCACTTGTCCATGGGCTGCATTCCAGTTCACTTGTCCTAAGGCTGCATTCCAGGTCACTTGTCCTAGGGCTGCATTTCAGATCACTTGTCCTATGGCTGCATTCCAGTTCACTTGTCCTAGGGCTGCATTTCAGTTCACTTGTCCAAGGGCTGCATTCCAGTTCACTTCTCCTAGGGCTGCATTCCAAGTCTCTTATCCAATGGCTGCATTATCAGTCAATTGTCCTAGGGCTGAATTCCAGTTCACTTGTCCTAGGGCTGCATTCCACTACACATGTCCTAGGGCAGCATTCCACGACACTTGTCCTAGGGCTGCATTCCATGTCACTAGTCCTAGGGCTGCATTCCAGTTCACTTGTCCTAGTGCTGCATTCCATGTCACTTCTCATAGGGCTGCATTCGAGAGTCACCTGTCCATGGGCTGCATTCCAGTTCACTTGTCCTAAGGCTGCATTCCAGGTCACTTGTCCTAGGGCTGCATTTCAGATCATTTGTCCTATGGCTGCATTCCAGTTCACTTGTCCTAGGGCTCCATTCCAGTTCACTTGTCCTAGGGATGCATTCCAGTTCACTTGTTCTAGGGCTGCATTCCAGTTCACATGTTCTAGGGCTGCATTCCAGGTCACAGTTTCTAGGACAACATTCCAGTTCCCTTGTTCTATGCCTTCATTCCAGTTAACTTGTCCTAGGGTTGCATTCCAGTGCACTTGTCCTCAGGCTGCATTTCAGTTCACTTGTCCTTGGGCTGCATTCCAGGTCACTTGTCCTAGGGCTGCATTCCAGGTCACAGTTTCTAGGGCAACATTCCAGTTCCCTTGTTCTATGCCTTCATTCCAGTTAACTTGTCCTAGGGTTGCATTCCAGTGCACTTGTCCTCAGGCTGCATTCCAGTTCACTTGTTCTTGGGCTGCATTCCAGTTCACTTGTCCTAGGGCTGCATTCCAGTTCACTTGTTCTTGGGCTGCATTCCAGTATACTTGTCCTAGGGCTGCATTCCTGTTCACTTGTACTATGGCTGCATTCCAGTTCACTTGTCCGAGGGCTACATTCCAGTTCCCTTGCTGCATTCCAGTTCACTTGTTCTATGGCTGCATTCCAGTTCACTTGTTCTAGGGCTGCATTCCAGTTAACATGTTCTGGGGCTGCATTCCAGTTCACATGTTCTAGGGCTACATTCCAGTTCCCTTGTTCTATGGCTGCATTCCTGTTTACTTGTGCTAGTGCTGCATTCCAGTAGACTTGTCCTATGGCTGCATTCCAGTTCACTTGTTCTAGGGCTGCATTCCAGGTCACATGTTCTAGGGCTGCATTCCAGGTCACAGTTTCTAGGGCAACATTCCAGTTCACTTGTTCTTGGGCTGCATTCCAGTTCACTTGTCCTAGGGCTGCATTCCAGTTCACTTGTCCTAGGGCTGCATTCCAGGTATCTTGTCCTAGGGCTGCATTCCAGTTCACTTGTTCTTGGGCTGCATTCCAGTTCACTTGTCCGAGGGCTGCATTCCAGTTCACTTGTCCTAGGGCTGCATTCCAGGTATCTTGTCCTATGGCTGCATTCCAGTTCACTTGTCAAAGGGCTAAATTCCAGTTCCCTTGCTGCATTCCAGTTCACTTGTCCTAGGGCTGCATTCCAGTTCACTTGTTCTTGGGCATCATTCCAGTTCACATGTTCTAGGGCTGCATTCCAGTTCACTTGTCCTAGGGCTGCATTCCAGTTCACTTGTCCTAAGGCTGCATTCCAGGTCACTTGTCCTAGGGCTGCATTCCAAGTGACTTGTCCTATGGCTGCAATTCCAGTCACTTGTCCTAGGGCTGCATTCCAGTTCACTTGTCCTATGGCTGCATTCCAGTTCACTTGTCCATGGGCTGCATTCCAGTTTACTTGTCTTAAGGCTGCATTCCATGTCACTTGTCCTATAGGGCTGCATTTCAGAGCACTTGTCCTAGGGCTCAATTCCAGTTTACTTGTCCAAGGGCTGCATTCCAGTTCACTTGTACTCGGGCTGCATTCCAGTTCACTTGTCCTAGGGCTGCAATTCCAGTCACTTGTCCTAGGGCTGCATTCCAGTTCTCTTGTTCTTGGGCTGCATTCCAGTATACTTGTCCTAGGGCTGCATTCCTGTTCACTTGTACTATGGCTGCATTCCAGTTCACTTGTCCGAGGGCTACATTCCATTTCCCTTGCTGCATTCCAGTTCACTTGTTCTATGGCTGCATTCCAGTTCACTTGTTCTAGGGCTGCATTCCAGTTAACATGTTCTGGGGCTGCATTCCAGTTCACATGTTCTAGGGCTACATTCCAGTTCCCTTGTTCTATGGCTGCATTCCTGTTTACTTGTGCTAGTGCTGCATTCCAGTAGACTTGTCCTATGGCTGCATTCCAGTTCACTTGTTCTAGGGCTGCATTCCAGGTCACATGTTCTAGGGCTGCATTCCAGGTCACAGTTTCTAGGGCAACATTCCAGTTCACTTGTTCTTGGGCTGCATTCCAGTTCACTTGTCCTAGGGCTGCATTCCAGTTCACTTGTCCTAGGGCTGCATTCCAGGTATCTTGTCCTAGGGCTGCATTCCAGTTCACTTGTTCTTGGGCTGCATTCCAGTTCACTTGTCCTAGGGCTGCATTCCAGTTCACTTGTCCTAGGGCTGCATTCCAGGTATCTTGTCCTATGGCTGCATTCCAGTTCACTTGTCAAAGGGCTAAATTCCAGTTCCCTTGCTGCATTCCAGTTCACTTGTCCTAGGGCTGCATTCCAGTTCACTTGTTCTTGGGCATCATTCCAGTTCACATGTTCTAGGGCTGCATTCCAGTTCACTTGTCCTAGGGCTGCATTCCAGTTCACTTGTCCTAAGGCTGCATTCCAGGTCACTTGTCCTAGGGCTGCATTCCAAGTGACTTGTCCTATGGCTGCAATTCCAGTCACTTGTCCTAGGGCTGCATTCCAGTTCACTTGTCCTATGGTTGCATTCCAGTTCACTTGTCCATGGGCTGCATTCCAGTTTACTTGTCTTAAGGCTGCATTCCATGTCACTTGTCCTATAGGGCTGCATTTCAGAGCACTTGTCCTAGGGCTCAATTCCAGTTTACTTGTCCAAGGGCTGCATTCCAGTTCACTTGTACTCGGGCTGCATTCCAGTTCACTTGTCCTAGGGCTGCAATTCCAGTCACTTGTCCTAGGGCTGCATTCCAGTTCTCTTGTCCTAGGGCTGCATTACAGAGTCACTTGTCCATGGGCTGCATTCCAGTTTACTTGTCCTAAGGCTTCATTCCAGGTCAATTGTCCTATGGCTGCATTCCAGTTCACTTGTCCATGGGCTGCATTCCAGTTCACTTGTTCTTGGGCTGCATTCCAGTATACTTGTCCTAGGGCTGCATTCCAGTTCACTTGTCCTAGGGCTGCATTCCAGTTCACTTGTCCTAGGGCTGCATTCCAGGTCACTTGTCCTAAGGCTGCATTCCAGTTCACTTGTCCTAGGGCTGCATTCCAAGTCACTTGTCCTATGGCTGCAATTCCAGTCACTTGTCCTAGGGCTGCATTCCAGTTCACTTGTCCTAGGGCTGCATTCCAGTTCACTTGTCCATGGGCTGCATTCCAGTTCACTTGTCCTAAGGCTGCATTCCAGGTCACTTGTCCTAGGGCTGCATTTCAGATCACTTGACCTAAGGCTACATTCCAGGTCACTTGTCCTAGGGCTGCATTTCAGAGCACTTGTCCTAGGGCTGCATTCCAAGTCTCTTATCCTATGGCTACATTACCAGTTCACTTGTCCTAGGGCTGCATTCCAGTTCACTTGTTCTTGGGCATCATTCCAGTTCACATGTTCTAGGGCTGCATTCCAGTTCACTTGTCCTAGGGCTGCATTCCAGGTCACTTGTCCTAAGGCTGCATTCCAGTTCACTTGTCCTAGGGCTGCATTCCAAGTGACTTGTCCTATGGCTGCAATTCCAGTCACTTGTCCTAGGGCTGCATTCCAGTTCACTTGTCCTATGGCTGCATTCCAGTTCACTTGTCCATGGGCTGCATTCCAGTTTACTTGTCTTAAGGCTGCATTCCATGTCACTTGTCCTATAGGGCTGCATTTCAGATCACTTGTCCTAGGGCTCAATTCCAGTTCACTTGTCCAAGGGCTGCATTCCAGTTCACTTGTCCTAGGGCTGCATTTCAGAGCACTTGTCCTAGGGCTGCATTCCAGTTCATTTGTTTTAGGGCTGCATTCCAGTTCACTTGATCGAGGGTTGCATTCCAGTTCACTTGTACTCGGGCTGCATTCCAGTTCACTTGTCCTAGGGCTGCATTCCAGTTCACTTGTCCTAGGGCTGCATTCCAGTTCACTTGTCAATGGGCTGCATTCCAGTTCACTTGTTCTTGGGCTGCATTCCAGTTCACTTGTCCTAGGGCTGCATTCCAGTTCACTTGTCCTATGGTTGCATTCCAGTTCACTTGTCCATGGGCTGCATTCCAGTTTACTTGTCTTAAGGCTGCATTCCATGTCACTTGTCCTATAGGGCTGCATTTCAGAGCACTTGTCCTAGGGCTCAATTCCAGTTTACTTGTCCAAGGGCTGCATTCCAGTTCACTTGTACTCGGGCTGCATTCCAGTTCACTTGTCCTAGGGCTGCAATTCCAGTCACTTGTCCTAGGGCTGCATTCCAGTTCTCTTGTCCTAGGGCTGCATTACAGAGTCACTTGTCCATGGGCTGCATTCCAGTTTACTTGTCCTAAGGCTTCATTCCAGGTCAATTGTCCTATGGCTGCATTCCAGTTCACTTGTCCATGGGCTGCATTCCAGTTCACTTGTTCTTGGGCTGCATTCCAGTATACTTGTCCTAGGGCTGCATTCCAGTTCACTTGTCCTAGGGCTGCATTCCAGTTCACTTGTCCTAGGGCTGCATTCCAGGTCACTTGTCCTAAGGCTGCATTCCAGTTCACTTGTCCTAGGGCTGCATTCCAAGTCACTTGTCCTATGGCTGCAATTCCAGTCACTTGTCCTAGGGCTGCATTCCAGTTCACTTGTCCTAGGGCTGCATTCCAGTTCACTTGTCCATGGGCTGCATTCCAGTTCACTTGTCCTAAGGCTGCATTCCAGGTCACTTGTCCTAGGGCTGCATTTCAGATCACTTGACCTAAGGCTACATTCCAGGTCACTTGTCCTAGGGCTGCATTTCAGAGCACTTGTCCTAGGGCTGCATTCCAAGTCTCTTATCCTATGGCTACATTACCAGTTCACTTGTCCTAGGGCTGCATTCCAGTTCACTTGTTCTTGGGCATCATTCCAGTTCACATGTTCTAGGGCTGCATTCCAGTTCACTTGTCCTAGGGCTGCATTCCAGGTCACTTGTCCTAAGGCTGCATTCCAGTTCACTTGTCCTAGGGCTGCATTCCAAGTGACTTGTCCTATGGCTGCAATTCCAGTCACTTGTCCTAGGGCTGCATTCCAGTTCACTTGTCCTATGGCTGCATTCCAGTTCACTTGTCCATGGGCTGCATTCCAGTTTACTTGTCTTAAGGCTGCATTCCATGTCACTTGTCCTATAGGGCTGCATTTCAGATCACTTGTCCTAGGGCTCAATTCCAGTTCACTTGTCCAAGGGCTGCATTCCAGTTCACTTGTCCTAGGGCTGCATTTCAGAGCACTTGTCCTAGGGCTGCATTCCAGTTCATTTGTTTTAGGGCTGCATTCCAGTTCACTTGATCGAGGGTTGCATTCCAGTTCACTTGTACTCGGGCTGCATTCCAGTTCACTTGTCCTAGGGCTGCATTCCAGTTCACTTGTCCTAGGGCTGCATTCCAGTTCACTTGTCAATGGGCTGCATTCCAGTTCACTTGTTCTTGGGCTGCATTCCAGTTCACTTGTCCTAGGGCTGCATTCCAGTTCACTTGTCCTAGGGCTGCATTCCAGTTCACTTGTCAATGGGCTGCATTCCAGTTCACTTGTCCTAGGGCTGCATTCCAAGTCACTTGTCCTATGGCTGCAATTCCAGTCACTTGTCCTAGGGCTGCATTCCAGTTCACTTGTCCTAGGGCTGCATTCCAGTTCACTTGTCCTAGGGCTGCATTCCAGTTCACTTGTCCTAAGGCTGCATTCCAGGTCACTTGTCCTAGGGCTGCATTTCAGATCACTTGACCTAAGGCTACATTCCAGGTCACTTGTCCTAGGGCTGCATTTCAGAGCACTTGTCCTAGGGCTGCATTCCAAGTCTCTTATCCTATGGCTACATTACCAGGTCACTTGTCCTAGGGCTGCATTCCAGTTCACTTGATCTTGGGCATCATTCCAGTTCACATGTTCTAGGGCTGCATTCCAGTTCACTTGTCCTAGGGCTGCATTCCAGGTCACTTGTCCTAGGGCTGCATTCCAAGTCACTTGTCCTATGGCTGCAATTCCAGTCACTTGTCCTAGGGCTGCATTCCAGTTCACTTGTCCTATGGCTGCATTCCAGTTCACTTGTCCATGGGCTGCATTCCAGTTTACTTGTCTTAAGGCTGCATTCCATGTCACTTGTCCTATAGGGCTGCATTTCAGATCACTTGTCCTAGGGCTCAATTCCAGTTCACTTGTCCAAGGGCTGCATTCCAGTTCACTTGTCCTAGGGCTGCATTTCAGAGCACTTGTCCTAGGGCTGCATTCCAGTTCATTTGTTTTAGGGCTGCATTCCAGTTCACTTGATCGAGGGCTGCATTCCAGTTCACTTGTACTCGGGCTGCATTCCAGTTCACTTGTCCTAGGGCTGCAATTCCAGTCACTTGTCCTAGGGCTGCATTCCAGTTTTCTTGTCCTAGGGCTGCATTAGAGAGTCACTTGTCCATGGGCTGCATTCCAGTTCACTTGTCCTAAGGCTGCATTCCAGGTCACTTGTCCTAGGGCTGCATTTCAGGTCCTATGGCTGCATTCCAGTTCATATGTTCTTGGGCTGCATTCCAGTTCACTTGTCCTAGGGCTCCATTCCAGTTCACTTGTCCAAGGGCTGCATTCCAGTTCACTTGTCCTAGGGCTGCATTCCAGGGTACTTGTCCTAAGGCTGCCTTCCAGTTCACTTGTTCTTGGCTGCATTCCAATTCAGTTGTCCTAGGGCTGCATTCCAGTTCACTTGATCTTGAGCTGCATTCCAGTTCACTTGTTCTTGGGCTGCATTCCAGTATACTTGTCCTAGGGCTGCATTCCAGGTATCTTGTCCTATGGCTGCATTCCATTTCACTTGTCCGAGGGCTAAATTCCAGTTCCCTTGCTGCATTCCAGTTCACATGTTCTTGGGCTGCATTCCAGTTCACTTGTTCTATGGCTGCATTCCAGAGTCACTTGTCCAAGGGCTGCATTCCAGTTAACATGTTCTGGGGCTGCATTCCAGTTCACATGTTCTAGGGCTACATTCCAGTTCCCTTGTTCTATGGCTGCATTCCTGTTTACTTGTGCTAGTGCTGCATTCCAGTAGACTTGTCCTATGGCTGCATTCCAGTTCACTTGTTCTAGGGCTGCATTCCAGTTCACATGTTCTAGGGCTGCATTCCAGGTCACAGTTTCTAGGGCAACATTCCAGTTCACTTGTTCTTGGGCTGCATTCCAGTTCACTTGTCCTAGGGCTGCATTCCAGTTCACTTGTCCTAGGGCTGCATTCCAGGTATCTTGTCCTAGGGCTGCATTCCAGTTCACTTGTTCTTGGGCTGCATTCCAGTTCACTTGTCCTAGGGCTGCATTCCAGTTCACTTGTCCTAGGGCTGCATTCCAGGTATCTCGTCCTATGGCTGCATTCCAGTTCACTTGTCAAAGGGCTAAATTCCAGTTCCCTTGCTGCATTCCAGTTCACTTGTCCTAGGGCTGCATTCCAGTTAACATGTTCTGGGGCTGCATTCCAGTTCACATGTTCTAGGGCTGCATTCCAGTTCAATTGTTCTAGGGCTGCATTCCATTATACTTGTCCTAGTGCTGCATTTCAGTTCACTTGTTCGAGGGCTGCATTCCAGTTCACATGTTCTAGGGCTAAATTCCAGTTCACATGTTCTAGGGCTACATTCCAGTTCACTTGTTCTATGGCTGCATTCCAGTTCACTTGTTCTAGGGCTGCACTCCAGTACACTTGTCCAAGGGCTGCATTCCAGTTCACTTGTTCGAGGGCTGCATTCCAGTTCACATGTTCTAGGGCTACATTCCAGTTCACTTGTTCTATGGCTGCATTCCAGTTCACTTGTTCTAGGGCTGCATTCCAGGTCACTTGTCCTAGGGCTGCATTCCAGTTCTCTTGTCCTATGGCTGCATTCCAGTTCACCTGCCCTAGGGCTGCATTCCAGTTCACTTGTCCTCGGTCTGCATTCCAGTTCACTTGTCCTAGGGCTGCATTCCAGTTCACTTGTTCTCGGGCTGCATTCCAGTTCACTTGATCTTGGGCTGCATTCCAGTTCACATGTTCTAGGGCTGCATTCCAGTTCACTTGTTCTTGGGCTGCATTCCAGTTGACTTGTCCTAGGGCTGCATTCCAGTTCACTTGTCCTAGGGCTGCATTCCAGGTATCTTGTCCTATGGCTGCATTCCAGTTCACTTGTCAAAGGGCTAAATTCCAGTTCCCTTGCTGCATTCCAGTTCACTTGTCCTAGGGCTGCATTCCAGTTAACATGTTCTGGGGCTGCATTCCAGTTCACATGTTCTAGGGCTGCATTCCAGTTCACATGTTCTAGGGCTGCATTCCAGTTCACTTGTTCTAGGGCTGCATTCCATTATACTTGTCCTAGTGCTGCATTTCAGTTCACTTGTTCGAGGGCTGCATTCCAGTTCACATGTTCTAGGGCTAAATTCCAGTTCACATGTTCTAGGGCTACATTCCAGTTCACTTGTTCTATGGCTGCATTCCAGTTCACTTGTTCTAGGGCTGCACTCCAGTACACTTGTCCAAGGGCTGCATTCCAGTTCACTTGTTCGAGGGCTGCATTCCAGTTCTCTTGTCCTATGGCTGCATTCCAGTTCACCTGCCCTAGGGCTGCATTCCAGTTCACTTGTCCTCGGTCTGCATTCCTGCTCACTTGTCCTAGGGGTGCACTCCAGTACACTTGTCCAAGGGCTGCATTCCAGTTCACTTGTTCTAGGGCTGCATTCCAGGTTCACTTGTCCTAGGGCCGCATTCCAGTTCATTCGTCCAAGGGCTGCATTCCAGTTCACTTGGCCGAGGGCTGCATTCCAGTTCACTTGTCCAAGGGTTGCATTCAAGTTCACGTGTTCTATGGCTGCATTCCAGTTCACTTGTTCTGGGGCTGCATTCCAGTTCGCATGTTCGAGGGCTGCATTCCAGTTCACTTGTTCGAGGGCTGCATTCCAGTTCACATGTTCTAGGGCTAAATTCCAGTTCACATGTTCTAAGGCTACATTTCAGTTACCTTGTCCTATGGCTGCATTCCAGTTCACATGTCCGGGGGCTACATTCCAGTTCACTTGTTCTAGGGCTGCATTCAAGTTCACTTGTCCTAGGGCTGCATTCCACTACACTTTTCCGAGGGCTGCATTCCAGGTCACTTGTCCTCGGGCTGTATTCCACTACACTTGTTCTTGGGCTGCATTCCAGGTCACTTGTCCTAGGGCTGCATTCCAGTTCACCTGACCTAGGGCTGCATTCCAGTTCACTTGTCCTCGGTCTGCATTCCAGTTCACTTGTCCTAGGGTTGCATTCCAGTTCACTTGTTCTCGGGCTGCATTCCAGTTCACTTGATCTTGGGCTGCATTCCAGTTCACGTGTTCTAGGGCTGCATTCCAGTTCACTTGTTCTAGGGCTGCATTCCGGGTATCTTGTCCTATGGCTGCATTCCAGTACACTTGTCCTAGGGCTGCATTCCAGGTCACTTGTCCTCGGGCTGTATTCCACTACACTTGTCCAAGGGCTGCATTCCAGTTCACTTGTTCTGGGGCAGCATTCCAGTTCGCATGTTCTTGGGCTGCATTCCAGTTCACCTGCCCTTGTGCTGCATTCCAGTTCTCCTGCCCTTGGGCTGCATTCCAGTTCACTTGTTCTTGGGCTGAATTCCAGTTCACTTGTTCTATGGCTGCATTCCAGTTCACTTGTTCTATGGCTGCATTCCAGTTCACTTGTTCTTGGGCTGCATTCCAGTAGACTTGTTCTTGGGCTGCATTCCAGTTCACTTGTCCTAGGGCTGCATTCCAGTTCACTTGTCCTAGTGCTGCATTCCAGTTCACTTCTCCTAGAGCTTCATTCCAAGTCACTTGTCCTATGGCTGCATTACCAGTCACTTGTCCTTGGGCTGCATTCCAGTTCACTTGTCCTAGGGCTACATTCCACTACACTTGTCCAAGGGCTGCATTCCACTAAATCATCAAATCAAATCAAATCAATTTTATTTATATAGCCCTTCGTACATCAGCTGATATCTCAAAGTGCTGTACAGAAACCCAGCCTAAAACCCCAAACAGCAAGCAATGCAGGTGTAGAAGCACGGTGGTTAGGAAAAACTCCCTAGGAAGAAACCTAGAGAGGAACCCTTGCTGTCTCTGCCTGGCCGGTTCCCCTCTTTCCACTGGGATTCTCTGCCTCTAACCCTATTACAGGGGCTGAGTCACTGGCTTGCTGGGGCTCTCTCATGCCGTCCCTGAGGGGGTGCGTCACCTGAGTGGGTTGATTCACTGATGTGGTCATCCTGTCTGGGTTGGCGCCCCCCCCCCCTTGGGTTGTGCCGTGGCGGAGATCTTTGCGGGCTATACTCAGCTTTGTCTCAGGATGGTAAGTTGGTGGTTGAAGATATCCCTCCAGTGGTGTGGGGGCTGTGCTTTGGCATAGTGGGTGGGGTTATATCCTTCCTGTTTGGCCCTGTCCGGGGTGTCCTCGGGTGGGGCCACAGTGTCTCCTGACCCCTCCTGTCTCAGCCTTCAGTATTTATGCTGCAGTAGTTTATGTGTCGGGGGCTGGGGTCAGTTTGTTATATCTGGAGTACTTCTCCTGTCCAATTCGGTGTCCTGTGTGAATCTAAGTGTGCGTTCTCTAATTCTCTCCTTCTCTCTCTCGGAGGACCTGAGCCCTAGGACCATGCCCCAGGACTACCTGACATGATGACTCCTTGCTGTCCCCAGTCCACCTGGCCGTGCTGCTGCTCCAGTTTCAACTGAACCGCGGCCCTAGGACCATGCCCCAGGACTACTTGACATGATGACTCCTTGCTGTCCCCAGTCCACCTGGCCGTGCTGCTGCTCCAGTTTCAACTGTTCTGCCTTATTATTATTCGACCATGCTGGTCATTTATGAACATTTGAACATCTTGGCCATGTTCTGTTATAATCTCTACCCGGCACAGCCAGAAGAGGACTGGCCACCCCACATAGCCTGGTTCCTCTCTAGGTTTCTTCCTAGGTTTTGGCTTTTCTAGGGAGTTTTTCCTAGCCACCGTGCTTCTACACCTGCATTGCTTGCTGTTTGGGGTTTTAGGCTGGGTTTCTGTACAGCACTTTGAGATATCAGCTGATGTACGAAGGGCTATATAAATAAATTTGATTTGATTTGAACCAGGCTATGTGGGGTGGCCAGTCCTCTTCTGGCTGTGCCCGGGTGGAGATTATAACAGAACATGGCCAAGATGTTCAAATGTTCATAAATGACCAGCATGGTCGAATAATAATAAGGCAGAACAGTTGAAACTGGAGCAGCATCACGGCCAGGTAGACTGGGGACAGCAAGGAGTCATCATGTCAGGTAGTCCTGGGGCATGGTCCTAGGGCTCAGGTCCTCCGAGAGAGAGAAAGAGAGAATTAGAGAACCTACTCTTAGATTCACACAGGACACCGAATTGGACAGAAGTACTCCAGATATAACAAACTGACCCAGCCCCCCGACACATAAACTACTGCAGCATAAATACTGGAGGACACTTGTCCTAGGGCTGCATTCCATGTCACTAGTCCTAGGGCTATATTCCAGAGTCACTTGTCCAAGGGCTGCATTCCAGTTCACTTGTCCTAGTGCTGCATTTCAGTTCACTTGTTCGAGGGCTGCATTCCAGTTCACATGTTCTAGGACTAAATTCCAGTTCACATGTTCTCGGGCTACATTCCAGTTCACTTGTTCTATGGCTGCATTCCAGTTCACTTGTTCTAGGGCTGCACTCCAGTACACTTGTCCTAGGGCTGCATTCCAGTTCACTTGTTCTAGGGCTGCATTCCAGGTTCACTTGTCCTAGGGCTGCATTCCAGTTCACTTGTCCAAGGGCTGCATTCAAGTTCACGTGTTCTATGGCTGCATTCCAGTTCACTTGTTCTGGGGCTGCATTCCAGTTCGAATGTTCCATGGCTGCATTCCAGTTCACTTGTTCTAGGGCTGCATTCCAGTAAACTTGTCCTCGGGCTGCATTCCAGGTATCTTGTCCTATGGCTGCATTCCAGTTCACATGTCCGGGGGCTACATTCCAGTTCACTTGTTCTAGGGCTGCATTCCAGTTCACTTGTCCTAGGGCTGCATTCCACTACACTTTTCCGAGGGCTGCATTCCAGGTCACTTGTCCTCGGGCTGTATTCCACTACACTTGTCCTTGGGCTGCATTCCAGGTCACTTGTCCTAGGGCTGCATTCCAGTTCTCTTGTCCTATGGCTGCATTCCAGTTCACCTGACCTAGGGCTGCATTCCAGTTCACTTGTCCTCGGTCTGCATTCCAGTTCACTTGTCCTAGGGTTGCATTCCAGTTCACTTGTTCTCGGTCTGCATTCCAGTTCACTTGATCTTGGGCTGCATTCCAGTTCACGTGTTCTAGGGCTGCATTCCAGTTCACTTGTTCTAGGGCTGCATTCCAGTTCACTTGTCCTTGGGTTGCATTCCTGCTCACTTGTTCTAGGGCTGCACTCCAGTACACTTGTCTAAGGGCTGCATTCCAGTTCACTTGTTCTAGGGCTGCATTCCAGGTTCTCTTGTCCTAGGGCCGCATTCCAGTTCATTCGTCCAAGGGCTGCATTCCAGTTCACTTGGCCGAGGGCTGCATTCCAGTTCACTTGTCCAAGGGCTGCATTCAAGTTCACGTGTTCTATGGCTGCATTCCAGTTCACTTGTTCTGGGGCTGCATTCCAGTTCGCATGTTCGAGGGCTGCATTCCAGTTCACTTGTTCGAGGGCTGCATTCCAGTTCACATGTTCTAGGGCTAAATTCCAGTTCACATGTTCTAGGGCAACATTCCAGTTCCCTTGTTCTATGGCTGCATTCCAGTTCACATGTTCTTGGGCTGCATTCCAGTTCACTTGTTCTAGGGCTGCATTCCAGTTCACTTGTTCTATGGCTGCATTCCAGTTCAATGTTCTTGGGCTGCATTCCAGGTCACAGTTTCTAGGGCAACATTCCAGTTCCCTTGTTCAATGCCTTCATTCCAGGTCACTTGTTCTAGGGTTGTGTTCCAGTTCACATGTTCTAGGGCTGCATTCCAGTATACTTGTCCTATGGCTGCATTCCAGTTCACTTGTCCGAGGGCTATATTTCAGTTCACTTGTTCTAGGGCTGCATTACAGTAGACTTGTCCTAAGGCTGCATTCCAGTTCACTTGTTCTAGGGCTGTATTCGACTACACTTGTCCTAGGGCTGCATTCCAGTTCTCTTGTCCTATGGCTGCATTCCAGTTCACCTGACCTAGGGCTGCATTCCAGTTCACTTGTCCTCGGTCTGCATTCCAGTTCACTTGTCCTAGGGTTGCATTCCAGTTCACTTGTTCTCGGGCTGCATTCCAGTTCACTTGATCTTGGGCTGCATTCCAGTTCACGTGTTCTAGGGCTGCATTCCAGTTCACGTGATCTTGGGCTGCATTCCAGTTCACGTGTTCTAGGGCTGCATTCCAGTTCACTTGTTCTAGGGCTGCATTCCAGTTCACTTGTCCTTGGGTTGCATTCCTGGTCACTTGTTCTAGGGCTGCACTCCAGTACACTTGTCTAAGGGCTGCATTCCAGTTCACTTGTTCTAGGGCTGCATTCCAGGTTCACTTGTCCTAGGGCCGCATTCCAGTTCATTCGTCCAAGGGCTGCATTCCAGTTCACTTGGCCGAGGGCTGCATTCCAGTTCACTTGTCCAAGGGCTGCATTCAAGTTCACGTGTTCTATAGCTGCATTCCAGTTCACTTGTTCTGGGGCTGCATTCCAGTTCGCATGTTCGAGGGCTGCATTCCAGTATACTTGTCATAGGGCTGCATTCCAGGTATATTGTCCTATGGCTCCATTCCAGTTCACTTCTCCGAGGGCTGCATTCCTGGTCACTTGTTCTAGGGCTGCACTCCAGTACACTTGTCTAAGGGCTGCATTCCAGTTCACTTGTTCTAGGGCTGCATTCCAGGTTCACTTGTCCTAGGGCCGCATTCCAGTTCATTCGTCCAAGGGCTGCATTCCAGTTCACTTGGCCGAGGGCTGCATTCCAGTTCACTTGTCCAAGGGCTGCATTCAAGTTCACGTGTTCTATGGCTGCATTCCAGTTCACATGTTCTTGGGCTGCATTCCAGTTCACTTGTTCTAGGGCTGCATTCCAGTATACTTGTCATAGGGCTGCATTCCAGGTATATTGTCCTATGGCTCCATTCCAGTTCACTTCTCCGAGGGCTGCATTCCAGTTCACTTGTTCTATGGCTGCATTCCAGTTCACTTGTTCTATGGCTGCATTCCAGTTCAATGTTCTTGGGCTGCATTCCAGGTCACAGTTTCTAGGGCAACATTCCAGTTCCCTTGTTCAATGCCTTCATTCCAGTTCCCTTGTTCAATGCCTTCATTCCAGGTCACTTGTTCTAGGGTTGTGTTCCAGTTCACATGTTCTAGGGCTGCATTCCAGTATACTTGTCCTATGGCTGCATTCCAGTTCACTTGTCCGAGGGCTATATTTCAGTTCACTTGTTCTAGGGCTACATTACAGTAGACTTGTCCTAAGGCTGCATTCCAGTTCACTTGTTCTAGGGCTGTATTCGACTACACTTGTCCTTGGGCTGCATTCCAGTTCACTTGTTCTTGGGCTGCATTCCAGTTCACTTGTCCTAGGGCTGCATTCCAATACACTTGTCTTAGGGCTGCATTCCAGGTTCACATGTCCTAGGGCCTCATTCCAGTTCATTCGTCCTAGGGCTGCATTCCAGTTCACTTGGCCGAGGGCTGCATTACAGTTCACTTGTCCTCGGTCTGCATTCCAGTTCACTTGGCCGAGGGCTGCATTACAGTTCACTTGTCCTCGGTCTGCATTCCAGTTCACTTGTCCTAGGGTTGCATTCCAGTTCACTTGTTCTCGGGCTGCATTCCAGTTCACTTGATCTTGGGCTGCTTTCCAGTTCACGTGTTCTAGGGCTGCATTCCAGTTCACTTGATCTTGGGCTGCATTCCAGTTCACGTGTTCTAGGGCTGCATTCCAGTTCACTTGTCCTTGGGTTGCATTCCTGCTCACTTGTCCTAGGGCTGCATTCCAGTTCACTTGATCTAGGGCTGCATTCCAGGTTCACTTGTCCTAGGGCCGCATTCCAGTTCACTTGGCCGAGGGCTGCATTCCAGTTCACGTGTTCTATGGCTGCATTCCAGTTCACTTGTTCTGGGGCTGCATTCCAGTTCGCATGTTCGAGGGCTGCATTCCAGTTCACTTGTTCGAGGGCTGCATTCCAGTTCAAATGTTCTAGGGCTAAATTCCAGTTCACATGTTCTAGGGCTACATTCCAGTTCCCTTGTTCCATGGCTGCATTCCAGTTCACTTGTTCTAGGGCTGCATTCCAGTAAACTTGTCCTCGGGCTGCATTCCAGGTATCTTGTCCTATGGCTGCATTCCAGTTCACATGTCCTGGGGCTACATTCCAGTTCACTTGTTCTAGGGCTGCACTCCAGTACACTTGTCTAAGGGCTGCATTCCAGTTCACTTGTTCTAGGGCTGCATTCCAGGTTCACTTGTCCTAGGGCCGCATTCCAGTTCATTCGTCCAAGGGCTGCATTCCAGTTCACTTGGCCGAGGGCTGCATTCCAGTTCACTTGTCCAAGGGCTGCATTCAAGTTCACGTGTTCTATGGCTGCATTCCAGTTCACTTGTTCTGGGGCTGCATTCCAGTTCGCATGTTCGAGGGCTGCATTCCAGTTCACTTGTTTGAGGGCTGCATTCCAGTTCAAATGTTCTAGGGCTAAATTCCAGTTCACATGTTCTAGGGCTACATTCCAGTTCCCTTGTTCCATGGCTGCATTCCAGTTCACTTGTTCTAGGGCTGCATTCCAGTAAACTTGTCCTCGGGCTGCATTCCAGGTATCTTGTCCTATGGCTGCATTCCAGTTCACATGTCCTGGGGCTACATTCCAGTTCACTTGTTCTAGGGCTGCACTCCAGTACACTTGTCTAAGGGCTGCATTCCAGTTCACTTGTTCTAGGGCTGCATTCCAGGTTCACTTGTCCTAGGGCCGCATTCCAGTTCATTCGTCCAAGGGCTGCATTCCAGTTCACTTGGCCGAGGGCTGCATTCCAGTTCACTTGTCCAAGGGCTGCATTCAAGTTCACGTGTTCTATGGCTGCATTCCAGTTCACTTGTTCTGGGGCTGCATTCCAGTTCGCATGTTCGAGGGCTGCATTCCAGTTCACTTGTTCGAGGGCTGCATTCCAGTTCACTTGTTCTATGGCTGCATTCCAGTTCACTTGTTCTATGGCTGCATTCCAGTTCAATGTTCTTGGGCTGCAATCCAGGTCACAGTTTCTAGGGCAACATTCCAGTTCCCTTGTTCAATGCCTTCATTCCAGTTCACTTGTTCTAGTGTTGTGTTCCAGTTCACATGTTCTAAGGCTGCATTCCAGTTCACTTGTTCTAGGGCTGCATTCCAGTATACTTGTCCTATGGCTGCATTCCAGTTCACTTGTCCGAGGGCTATGTTTCAGTTCACTTGTTCTAGGGCTGCATTACAGTAGACTTGTCCTAAGGCTGCATTCCAGTTCACTTGTTCTAGGGCTGTATTCCACTACACTTGTCCTAGGGCTGCATTCCAGTGCACTTGTCCTCAGGCTGCATTGCTGTTCACTTGTCCTAGGGCTGCTTTCCAGTTCACTTGTTCTTGGGCTGCATTCCAGTTCACTTGTCCTTGGGCTGCATTCCAGTTCACTTGTCCTAGGGCTGCATTCCAATACACTTGTCTTAGGGCTGCATTCCAGGTTCACATGTCCTAGGGCCTCATTCCAGTTCATTCGTCCTAGGGCTGCATTCCAGTTCACTTGGCCGAGGGCTGCATTACAGTTCACTTGTCCAAGGGCTGCATTCCAGTTCACTTGATCTTGGGCTGCATTCCAGTTCACGTGTTCTAGGGCTGCATTCCAGTTCACTTGTCCTTGGGTTGCATTCCTGCTCACTTGTCCTAAGGCTGCACTCCAGTACACTTGTCCAAGGGCTGCATTCCAGTTCACTTGTTCTAGGGCCGCATTCCAGTTCACTTGTTCTAGGGCTGCATTCCAGTTCACTTGTCCTAGGGCTGCATTCCAATACACTTGTCTTAGGGCTGCATTCCAGGTTCACATGTCCTAGGGCCTCATTCCAGTTCATTCGTCCTAGGGCTGCATTCCAGTTCACTTGGCCGAGGGCTGCATTACAGTTCACTTGTCCAAGGGCTGCATTCCAGTTCACTTGATCTTGGGCTGCATTCCAGTTCACGTGTTCTAGGGCTGCATTCCAGTTCACTTGTCCTTGGGTTGCATTCCTGCTCACTTGTCCTAAGGCTGCACTCCAGTACACTTGTCCAAGGGCTGCATTCCAGTTCACTTGTTCTAGGGCTGCATTCCAGTTCACTTGGCCGAGGGCTGCATTCCAGTTCACTTGTCCAAGGGCTGCATTCAAGTTCACGTGTTCTATGGCTGCATTCCAGTTCACTTGTTCTGGGGCTGCATTCCAGTTCGCATGTTCGAGGGCTGCATTCCAGTTCACTTGTTCGAGGGCTGCATTCCAGTTCACTTGTTCTATGGCTGCATTCCAGTTCACTTGTTCTATGGCTGCATTCCAGTTCAATGTTCTTGGGCTGCAATCCAGGTCACAGTTTCTAGGGCAACATTCCAGTTCCCTTGTTCAATGCCTTCATTCCAGTTCACTTGTTCTAGTGTTGTGTTCCAGTTCACATGTTCTAAGGCTGCATTCCAGTTCACTTGTTCTAGGGCTGCATTCCAGTATACTTGTCCTATGGCTGCATTCCATTTCACTTGTCCGAGGGCTATGTTTCAGTTCACTTGTTCTAGGGCTGCATTACAGTAGACTTGTCCTAAGGCTGCATTCCAGTTCACTTGTTCTAGGGCTGTATTCCACTACACTTGTCCTAGGGCTGCATTCCAGTGCACTTGTCCTCAGGCTGCATTGCTGTTCACTTGTCTTAGGGCTGCTTTCCAGTTCACTTGTTCTTGGGCTGCATTCCAGTTCACTTGTCCTTGGGCTGCATTCCAGTTCACTTGTCCTAGGGCTGCATTCCAATACACTTGTCTTAGGGCTGCATTCCAGGTTCACATGTCCTAGGGCCTCATTCCAGTTCATTCGTCCTAGGGCTGCATTCCAGTTCACTTGGCCGAGGGCTGCATTACAGTTCACTTGTCCAAGGGCTGCATTCCAGTTCACTTGATCTTGGGCTGCATTCCAGTTCACGTGTTCTAGGGCTGCATTCCAGTTCACTTGTCCTTGGGTTGCATTCCTGCTCACTTGTCCTAAGGCTGCACTCCAGTACACTTGTCCAAGGGCTGCATTCCAGTTCACTTGTTCTAGGGCCGCATTCCAGTTCACTTGTTCTAGGGCTGCATTCCAGTTCACTTGTCCTAGGGCTGCATTCCAATACACTTGTCTTAGGGCTGCATTCCAGGTTCACATGTCCTAGGGCCTCATTCCAGTTCATTCGTCCTAGGGCTGCATTCCAGTTCACTTGGCCGAGGGCTGCATTACAGTTCACTTGTCCAAGGGCTGCATTCCAGTTCACTTGATCTTGGGCTGCATTCCAGTTCACGTGTTCTAGGGCTGCATTCCAGTTCACTTGTCCAAGGGCTGCATTCCAGTTCACTTGATCTTGGGCTGCATTCCAGTTCACGTGTTCTAGGGCTGCATTCCAGTTCACTTGTCCTTGGGTTGCATTCCTGCTCACTTGTCCTAAGGCTGCACTCCAGTACACTTGTCCAAGGGCTGCATTCCAGTTCACTTGTTCTAGGGCCGCATTCCAGTTCACTTGGCCGAGGGCTGCATTACAGTTCACTTGTCCAAGGGCTGCATTCCAGTTCACTTGATCTTGGGCTGCATTCCAGGTTCACATGTCCTAGGGCATCATTCCAGTTCATTCGTCCTAGGGCTGCATTCCAGTTCACTTGGCCGAGGGCTGCATTACAGTTCACTTGTCCAAGGGCTGCATTCCAGTTCACTTGATCTTGGGCTGCATTCCAGTTCACGTGTTCTAGGGCTGCATTCCAGTTCACTTGTCCTTGGGTTGCATTCCTGCTCACTTGTCCTAAGGCTGCACTCCAGTACACTTGTCCAAGGGCTGCATTCCAGTTCACTTGTTCTAGGGCTGCATTCCAGTTCACTTGGCCGAGGGCTGCATTCCAGTTCACTTGTCCAAGGGCTGCATTCAAGTTCACGTGTTCTATGGCTGCATTCCAGTTCACTTGTTCTGGGGCTGCATTCCAGTTCGCATGTTCGAGGGCTGCATTCCAGTTCACTTGTTCGAGGGCTGCATTCCAGTTCACTTGTTCTATGGCTGCATTCCAGTTCACTTGTTCTATGGCTGCATTCCAGTTCAATGTTCTTGGGCTGCAATCCAGGTCACAGTTTCTAGGGCAACATTCCAGTTCCCTTGTTCAATGCCTTCATTCCAGTTCACTTGTTCTAGTGTTGTGTTCCAGTTCACATGTTCTAAGGCTGCATTCCAGTTCACTTGTTCTAGGGCTGCATTCCAGTATACTTGTCCTATGGCTGCATTCCATTTCACTTGTCCGAGGGCTATGTTTCAGTTCACTTGTTCTAGGGCTGCATTACAGTAGACTTGTCCTAAGGCTGCATTCCAGTTCACTTGTTCTAGGGCTGTATTCCACTACACTTGTCCTAGGGCTGCATTCCAGTGCACTTGTCCTCAGGCTGCATTGCTGTTCACTTGTCTTAGGGCTGCTTTCCAGTTCACTTGTTCTTGGGCTGCATTCCAGTTCACTTGTCCTTGGGCTGCATTCCAGTTCACTTGTCCTAGGGCTGCATTCCAATACACTTGTCTTAGGGCTGCATTCCAGGTTCACATGTCCTAGGGCCTCATTCCAGTTCATTCGTCCTAGGGCTGCATTCCAGTTCACTTGGCCGAGGGCTGCATTACAGTTCACTTGTCCAAGGGCTGCATTCCAGTTCACTTGATCTTGGGCTGCATTCCAGTTCACGTGTTCTAGGGCTGCATTCCAGTTCACTTGTCCTTGGGTTGCATTCCTGCTCACTTGTCCTAAGGCTGCACTCCAGTACACTTGTCCAAGGGCTGCATTCCAGTTCACTTGTTCTAGGGCCGCATTCCAGTTCACTTGTTCTAGGGCTGCATTCCAGTTCACTTGTCCTAGGGCTGCATTCCAATACACTTGTCTTAGGGCTGCATTCCAGGTTCACATGTCCTAGGGCCTCATTCCAGTTCATTCGTCCTAGGGCTGCATTCCAGTTCACTTGGCCGAGGGCTGCATTACAGTTCACTTGTCCAAGGGCTGCATTCCAGTTCACTTGATCTTGGGCTGCATTCCAGTTCACGTGTTCTAGGGCTGCATTCCAGTTCACTTGTCCTTGGGTTGCATTCCTGCTCACTTGTCCTAAGGCTGCACTCCAGTACACTTGTCCAAGGGCTGCATTCCAGTTCACTTGTTCTAGGGCTGCATTCCAGTTCACTTGGCCGAGGGCTGCATTCCAGTTCACTTGTCCAAGGGCTGCATTCAAGTTCACGTGTTCTATGGCTGCATTCCAGTTCACTTGTTCTGGGGCTGCATTCCAGTTCGCATGTTCGAGGGCTGCATTCCTGTTCACTTGTTCGAGGGCTGCATTCCAGTTCACATGTTCTAGGGCTAAATTCCAGTTCACATGTTCTAGGGCTACATTCCAGTTCCCTTGTTCCATGGCTGCATTCCAGTTCACTTGTTCTAGGGCTGCATTCCAGTAAACTTGTCCTCGGGCTGCATTCCAGGTATCTTGTCCTATGGCTGCATTCCAGTTCACATGTCCGGGGGCTACATTCCAGTTCACTTGTTCTAGGGCTGCACTCCAGTACTTGTCTAAGGGCTGCATTCCAGTTCACTTGTTCTAGGGCTGCATTCCAGGTTCACTTGTCCTAGGGCCGCATTCCAGTTCATTCGTCCAAGGGCTGCATTCCAGTTCACTTGGCCAAGGGCTGCATTCCAGTTCACTTGGCCGAGGGCTGCATTCCAGTTCACTTGTCCAAGGGCTGCATTCAAGTTCACGTGTTCTATGGCTGCATTCCAGTTCACTTGTTCTGGGGCTGCATTCCAGTTCACATGTTCTAGGGCTAAATTCCAGTTCACATGTTCTAGGGCAACATTCCAGTTCCCTTGTTCTATGACTGCATTCCAGTTCACATGTTCTTGGGCTGCATTCCAGTTCACTTGTTCTAGGGCTGCATTCCAGTATACTTGTCATAGGGCTGCATTCCAGGTATATTGTCCTATGGCTCCATTCCAGTTCACTTCTCCGAGGGCTGCATTCCAGTTCACTTGTTCTATGGCTGCATTCCAGTTCACTTGTTCTATGGCTGCATTCCAGTTCAATGTTCTTGGGCTGCATTCCAGGTCACAGTTTCTAGGGCAACATTCCAGTTCCCTTGTTAAATGCCTTCATTCCAGTTCACTTGTTCTAGGGTTGTGTTCCAGTTCACATGTTCTAAGGCTGCATTCCAGTTCACTTGTTCTAGGGCTGCATTCCAGTATACTTGTCCTATGGCTGCATTCCAGTTCACTTGTCCGAGGGCTATATTTCAGTTCACTTGTTCTAGGGCTGCATTACAGTAGACTTGTCCTAAGGCTGCATTCCAGTTCACTTGTTCTAGGGCTGTATTCCACTACACTTGTCCTAGGGCTGCATTCCAGTGCACTTGTCCTCAGGCTGCATTGCTGTTCACTTGTCCTAGGGCTGCTTTCCAGTTCACTTGTTCTTGGGCTGCATTCCAGTTCACTTGTCCTTGGGCTGCATTCCAGTTCACTTGTCCTAGGGCTGCATTCCAATACACTTGTCTTAGGGCTGCATTCCAGGTTCACATGTCCTAGGGCCTCATTCCAGTTCATTCGTCCTAGGGCTGCATTCCAGTTCACTTGGCCGAGGGCTGCATTACAGTTCACTTGTCCAAGGGCTGCATTCCAGTTCACTTGATCTTGGGCTGCATTCCAGTTCACGTGTTCTAGGGCTGCATTCCAGTTCACTTGTCCTTGGGTTGCATTCCTGCTCACTTGTCCTAAGGCTGCACTCCAGTACACTTGTCCAAGGGCTGCATTCCAGTTCACTTGTTCTAGGGCCGCATTCCAGTTCACTTGTTCTAGGGCTGCATTCCAGTTCACTTGTCCTAGGGCTGCATTCCAATACACTTGTCTTAGGGCTGCATTCCAGGTTCACATGTCCTAGGGCCTCATTCCAGTTCATTCGTCCTAGGGCTGCATTCCAGTTCACTTGGCCGAGGGCTGCATTACAGTTCACTTGTCCAAGGGCTGCATTCCAGTTCACTTGATCTTGGGCTGCATTCCAGTTCACGTGTTCTAGGGCTGCATTCCAGTTCACTTGTCCTTGGGTTGCATTCCTGCTCACTTGTCCTAAGGCTGCACTCCAGTACACTTGTCCAAGGGCTGCATTCCAGTTCACTTGTTCTAGGGCTGCATTCCAGTTCACTTGGCCGAGGGCTGCATTCCAGTTCACTTGTCCAAGGGCTGCATTCAAGTTCACATGTTCTATGGCTGCATTCCAGTTCACTTGTTCTGGGGATGCATTCCAGTTCGCATGTTCGAGGGCTGCATTCCAGTTCACTTGTTCGAGGGCTGCATTCCAGTTCACATGTTCTAGGGCTAAATTCCAGTTCACATGTTCTAGGGCTACATTCCAGTTCCCTTGTTCCATGGCTGCATTCCAGTTCACTTGTTCTAGGGCTGCATTCCAGTAAACTTGTCCTCGGGCTGCATTCCAGGTATCTTGTCCTATGGCTGCATTCCAGTTCACATGTCCGGGGGCTACATTCCAGTTCACTTGTTCTAGGGCTGCACTCCAGTACTTGTCTAAGGGCTGCATTCCAGTTCACTTGTTCTAGGGCTGCATTCCAGGTTCACTTGTCCTAGGGCCGCATTCCAGTTCATTCGTCCAAGGGCTGCATTCCAGTTCACTTGGCCAAGGGCTGCATTCCAGTTCACTTGGCCGAGGGCTGCATTCCAGTTCACTTGTCCAAGGGCTGCATTCAAGTTCACGTGTTCTATGGCTGCATTCCAGTTCACTTGTTCTGGGGCTGCATTCCAGTTCACATGTTCTAGGGCTAAATTCCAGTTCACATGTTCTAGGGCAACATTCCAGTTCCCTTGTTCTATGACTGCATTCCAGTTCACATGTTCTTGGGCTGCATTCCAGTTCACTTGTTCTAGGGCTGCATTCCAGTATACTTGTCATAGGGCTGCATTCCAGGTATATTGTCCTATGGCTCCATTCCAGTTCACTTCTCCGAGGGCTGCATTCCAGTTCACTTGTTCTATGGCTGCATTCCAGTTCACTTGTTCTATGGCTGCATTCCAGTTCAATGTTCTTGGGCTGCATTCCAGGTCACAGTTTCTAGGGCAACATTCCAGTTCCCTTGTTAAATGCCTTCATTCCAGTTCACTTGTTCTAGGGTTGTGTTCCAGTTCACATGTTCTAAGGCTGCATTCCAGTTCACTTGTTCTAGGGCTGCATTCCAGTATACTTGTCCTATGGCTGCATTCCAGTTCACTTGTCCGAGGGCTATATTTCAGTTCACTTGTTCTAGGGCTGCATTACAGTAGACTTGTCCTAAGGCTGCATTCCAGTTCACTTGTTCTAGGGCTGTATTCCACTACACTTGTCCTAGGGCTGCATTCCAGTGCACTTGTCCTCAGGCTGCATTGCTGTTCACTTGTCCTAGGGCTGCTTTCCAGTTCACTTGTTCTTGGGCTGCATTCCAGTTCACTTGTTCTTGGGCTGCATTCCAGTTCACTTGTTCTTGGGCTGCATTCCAGTTCACTTGTCCTAGGGCTGCATTCCAATACACTTGTCTTAGGGCTGCATTCCAGGTTCACATGTCCTAGGGCCTCATTCCAGTTCATTCGTCCTAGGGCTGCATTCCAGTTCACTTGGCCGAGGGCTGCATTACAGTTCACTTGTCCAAGGGCTGCATTCAAGTTCACGTGTTCTATGGCTGCATTCCAGTTCACTTGTTCTGGGGCTGCATTCCAGTTCGCATGTTCGAGGGCTGCATTCCAGTTCACTTGTTCGAGGGCTGCATTCCAGTTCCCTTGTTCTATGGCTGCATTCCAGTTCACATGTTCTAGGGCTGCATTCCAGTTCACTTGTTCTAGGGCTGCATTCCAGTATACTTGTCCTAGGGCTGCATTCCAGGTATATTGTCCTATGGCTGCATTCCAGTTCACTTGTCTGGTGGCTGCAATCCAGTTCACTTGTTCTTGGGCAGCATTCTAGTTCACATGTTCTAGGGCTGCATTCCAGTTCACTTGTCCTAAGGCTGCATTCCAGGTCACTTGTCCTAGGGCTGCATTTCAGAGCACTTGTCCTAGGGTTGCATTCCAGTTCATTTGTTCGAGGGCTGCATTCCAGTTCACTTGATCGAGGGCTGCATTCCAGTTCACTTGTCCTAGGGCTGCATTCCAGTTCACTTGTCCTAGGGCTGCATTCCAAGTCACTTGTCCTATGGCTGCAATTCCAGGCACTTGTCCTATGGCTGCAATTCCAGTCACTTTTACGAGGGCTGCATTCCAGTTTACTTGTCCTAGGGCTGCATTCCAGTTCACTTGTCCTAAGGCTGCATTCCAGTTCACTTGTCCTAGGGCTGCATTTCAGATCACTTGTCCGAAGGCTGCATTCCAGGTCACTTGTCCTAGGGCTGCATTCCAGTTCACTTGTTCTTGGGCTTCATTCAAGTTCACTTGTTCTCGGGCTATATTACAGTTCACTTGTTCTAGGGCTGCATTCCACTACACTTTTCCTAGGGCTGCATTCCAGGTTCGCTTGTCCTCGGTTCGCTTGTCCTTATCTTGTACTAGTGCTGCATTCCAGTTCTCTTGTCCTATGGCTGCATTCCAGTTCACTTGTCCTCGGGCTGCATTCCAGTTCATTTGTCCTAGGGGTGCATTCCAGTTCACTTGTTCTCGGGCTATATTACAGTTCACTTGTTCTAGGGCTGCATTCCACTACACTTTTCCTAGGGCTGCATTCCAGGTCACTTGTCCTAGGGCTCCATTCCAGTACACTTGTCCTAGGGCTCCATTCCAGTACACTTGTCCTAGGGCTGAATTCCAGTTCACTTGTTCTAGGGCTGCATTCCACTACACTTGTCCTAGGGCTGCATTCCAGTTCACTTGGCCGAGGGCTGCATTACAGTTCACTTGTCCAAGGGCTGCATTCCAGTTCACGTGTTCTATGGCTGCATTCCAGTTCACTTGTTCTGTGGCTGCGTTCCAGTTCGCATGTTCGAGGGCTGCATTCCAGTTCACTTGTTCGAGGGCTGCATTCCAGTTCCCTTGTTCTATGGCTGCATTCCAGTTCACATGTTCTTGGGCTGCATTCCAGTTCACTTGTTCTAGGGCTGCATTCCAGTATACTTGTCCTAGGGCTGCATTCCAGTTCACTTGTCTGGGGGCTGCATTCCAGTTCACTTGTTCTTGGGCAGCATTCTAGTTCACATGTTCTAGGGCTGCATTCCAGTTCACTTGTCCTAAGGCTGCATTCCAGGTCACTTGTCCTAAGGCTGCATTCCAGGTCACTTGTCCTAGGGTTGCATTCCAGTTCATTTGTTCTAGGGCTGCATTCCAGTTCACTTGATCGAGGGCTGCATTCCAGTTCACTTGTCCTAGGGCTGCATTCCAGGTCACTTGTCCTAGGGCTGCATTCCAAGTCACTTGTCCTATGGCTGCAATTCCAGTCACTTGTCCTATGGCTGCAATTCCAGTCACTTTTACGAGGGCTGCATTCCAGTTTACTTGTCCTAGGGCTGCATTCCAGAGTCACTGGTCCATGGGCTGCATTCCAGTTCACTTGTCCTAAGTCTGCATTCCAGTTCACTTGTCCTAGGGCTGCATTTCAGATCACTTGTCCGAAGGCTGCATTCCAGGTCACTTGTCCTAGGGCTGCATTCCAGTTCACTTGTTCTTGGGCTTCATTCAAGTTCACTTGTTCTCGGGCTATATTACAGTTCACTTGTTCTAGGGCTGCATTCCACTACACTTTTCCTAGGGCTGCATTCCAGGTCACTTGTCCTAGGGCTCCATTCCAGTACACTTGTCCTAGGGCTGAATTCCAGTTCACTTGTTCTAGGGCTGCATTCCACTACACTTGTCCTAGGGCTGCATTCCAGGTTCGCTTGTCCTCGGGCCGCATTCCAGTTCATTCATCCTAGGGCTGTATACCAGTTCACCTGGCCGAGGGCTGCATTCCAGTTTACTTGTTCTAGGGCTGCATTCCAGTATAATTGTCCTAGGGCTGAATTCCAGGTATATTGTCCTATGGCTGCATTCCAGTTCACTTGTCCGAGGGCTGCATTCCAGTTAACTTGTTCTAGGGCTGCATTTCAGTATACTTGTCCTAGGGCTGCATTCCAGGTATATTGTCCTATGGCTGCATTCCAGTTCACATGTTCTATGGCTGCATTCCAGTTCACTTGTTCTACGGCTGCATTCCAATTCACTTGTCCTAGGGCTGTATTCCACTACACTTGTCCGAGTGCTCCATTCCCGGTATCTTGTCCTATGGCTGTATTCCAGTTCACTTGTCCGAGAGCTACATTCCAGTTCCTTTGTTCTATGGCTGCATTCCAGTTCACATGTTCTTGGGCTGCATTCCAGTTCACTTCTTCTAGTGCTGCATTCCAGTATACTTGTCCTAGGGCTATATTCCAGGTATATTGTCCTATGGCTGCATTCCAGTTCACATGTTCTATGGCTGCATTCCAGTTCACTTGTTCTACGGCTGCGTTCTAATTCACTTGTCCTAGGGCTGTATTCCACTACACTTGTCCTAGTGCTGCATCCCTGTTCACTTGTTCTATGGCTGCATTCCAGTTCACATGTTCTTGGGCTGCATTGCAGTTCACATGTTCTAAGGCTGCATTCCAGTTCACTTGTTCTTGGGCTGCATTCCAGTTCACTTGATCTTCAGCTGCATTCCAGTTCACTTGTTCTTGGGCAGCATTCCAGTAGACTTGGCCTAGGGCTGCATTCCAGTTCACTTGGCCGAGGGCTGCATTCCAGTTTACTTGTTCTAGGGCTGCATTCCAGTTCACATGTTCTCGGGCTAAATTCCAGTTCACATGTTCTTGGGCTACATTCCAGTTCCCTTGTTCTTGGGCTGCATTCCAGTACACTTGTCCTAGGGCTGCATTCCAGTTCACTTGTTCTTGGGCTGTATTCCAGTTCACTTGATCTTGAGCTGCATTCCAGTTCACTTGTTCTTGGGCTGCATTCCAGTATACTTGTCCTAGGGCTGCATTCCAGTTTACTTGTCCTCGGGCTGCATTCCAGTTTACTTGTCCTCGGGCTGCATTCCAGGAATCCTGTCCTATGGCTGCATTACAGTTCACTTGTCCGAGGGCTACATTCCAGTTCCCTTGCTGCATTCCAGTTCACTTGTTCTAGGGCTGCATTTCAGTTCACTTGTCCTAGGGCTGCATTCCAGTTCACTTGTTCTTGGGCTGCATTGCAAGTCTCTTATCCTATCGCTACATTACCAGTTCACTTGTCCTAGGGCTGCATTCCAGTTCACTTGTTCTTGGGCAGCATTCCAGTTCACATGTTCTAGGGCTGCATTCCAGTTCACTTGTCCTAGGGCTGCATTCCAGGCCACTTGTCCTAAGGCTGCATTCCAGTTCACTTGTCCTAGGGCTGCATTCCAAGTCACTTGTCCTATGGCTGCAATTCCAGTCACTTGTCCTAGGGCTGCATTCCAGTTCACTTGTCCTAGGGCTGCATTCCAGTTCACTTGTCCATGGGCTGCATTCCAGTTCACTTGTCCTAAGGCTGCATTCCAGTTCACTTGTACTAGGGCTGCATTCCAAGTCACTTGTCCTATGGCTGCAATTCCAGTCACTTGTCCTAGGGCTGCATTCCAGTTCACTTGTCCTAGGGCTGCATTCCAGTTCACTTGTCCATGGGCTGCATTCCAGTTCACTTGTCCTAAGGTTGCATTCCAGGTCACTTGTCCTAGGGCTGCATTTCAGATCACTTGTCCTAGGGCTTCATTCCAGTTCACTTGTCCAAGGGCTGCATTCCAGTTCACTTGTTCTAGGGCAGCATTCCAGTTCACTTGTTCTTGGGCTGCATTCCAGTTCACTTGTTCTAGGGCAGCATTCCAGTTCACTTGTTCTTGGGCTGCATTCCAGTTCACTTGTTCTATGGCTGCATTCCAGTTCACTTGTTCTATGGCTGCATTCCAGTTCACTTGTTCTTGGGCTGCATTCCAGTAGACCTGTTCTTGGGCTGCATTCCAGTTCACTTGTCCTAGGGCTGCATTCCAGTTCACTTGTCCTTGGGCTGCATTCCAGGTCACTTCTCCTAGAGCTGCATTCCAAGTCACTTGTCCTATGGCTGCATTACCAGTCACTTGTCCTTGGGCTGCATTCCAGTTCACTTGTCCTAGGGCTACATTCCACTACACTTGTCCAAGGGCTGCATTCCACTAAATCATCAAATCAAATCAAATCAATTTTATTTATATAGCCCTTCGTACATCAGCTGATATCTCAAAGTGCTGTACAGAAACCCTGCCTAAAACCCCAAACAGCAAGCAATGCAGGTGTAGAAGCACGGTGGTTAGGAAAAACTCCCTAGAAAGGCCAAAACCTAGGAAGAAACCTAGAGAGGAACCAGGCTATGTCGGGTGGCCAGTCCTCTTCTGGCTGTGCCCGGGTGGAGATTATAACAGAACATGGCCAAGATATTCAAATGTTCATAAATGACCAGCATGGTCGAATAATAATAAGGCAGAACAGTTGAAACTGGAGCAGCAGCACGGCCAGGTGGACTGGGGACAGCAAGGAGTCATCATGGCAGGTAATCCTGGGGCATGGTCCAAGGGCTCCGGTCCTCCGAGAGAGAGAAAGAAAGAGAATTAGAGAGAGCATATGTGGGGTGGCCAGTCCTCTTCTGGCTGTGCCGGGTGGAGATTATAACAGAACATGGCCAA
>NW_027016572.1:28223-50000 GCF_036934945.1 Oncorhynchus masou masou | reverse complement strand
TAGGACTGTGGTGTACTCTGGTAGCTTTTATAATGATGCCAGTGAAGTTCTTAAGGTGCCTCATGGTTACAGTACTCATATACAGTACTCATATACAGTACTTTGCAGAACAATTCATATTTTCTCTGTTGTGTCCCATCAATTCTGTAATTCTGTAAAAAAAAAAATTCTAGTGTCCCTCTCACACTATGGACTATTCAGAGAGAAGAGGACAGATGAAAAGAAAGGGGGGAAATCAATACTCATCCTGCAGCATGTATCCAATAAAGCTGGAGAAAGATGAATGTAAGGATATATCAGTTTGGCCCGGGTGCAAGAAGGGAGAGAGAATGAGAGGGAGAAAAAAGAGAGAGTGGAGGGGAGACCTTGCATGAAGTGACATTTCAAATGATCAAAATTATCTCTTTTTCACGTACACACGTGCATACACACACACACACCGAAATTCATCCATACATACATAGTACTGTACTGACTAAATACACTACGTCCATTCAGAGGGTGGCGAAGGAACAGATATTAATGAGAGAGCTCCAATAATTTAAAGAGGGATAAGGCAGATATTAGCAGGTTTGCTGCCAAGACAGTAGTCACTAGTCACTACCTCCCAGCCCTCCTGCCATTTCACCCTCTCAGGAGTTGGAGGGAGATGGGAGGAGGAGGCTGCTCTCAGTCGCTGCTCCAACTTAACACACAGACAGGCAGGGAGTTTCAGCCAATGGAGGAGATAGATGGATGAGGGGGGAGCTTATGGTACGCCCACCACTCCCAAGCTTCCAGGAGAAAAGAAGCATCAAGGACCGAGGCTGGAAGACTTCTTGTTTTCTCCTTTATTTTCTCTGTATATCTTGTCCTCTCTTCCTCTCGCTCCCTATCCCTATTCCCCCCCCTCTCTCTCTTTCTCATTGTCTGAATCAGTGTTGCCATGGAGTACTGGAGCGATACACCTGTCCGGGCTGTTGCCACACCACTCCACTGCGATGCATGCAAGAGGTACCCCCTTTCTTTCTCTATTTATTTTTCCCTCCTCCATCTTTCCCTCTCTCCCTGTCTATTCTCCCCACTTTCTTTCATCTCATAAATGTTTGCTCATTTAATGTGAAACTTTTGAATGATATATTGTATGAATGGTTACAGTCATAACACAGGAGTGTATTGCCTACCCCAATTATGATTCTCTTTTTAATTGTTAATCCCCCAACAATATAGTTCATCAGTGTGTCAATTTCATGTGTGTATTTTTTAGGTTTTCACATTTTTTCCCCCAAATCAATATGATCAATACTAATTGCAGTTAGTTCAAATTGTTAAATGACACATATTTTAATCTTGATAATCTTATGGTAATGCCTTGATATTCATGATATTGACGGTCATGATATTACAATTATTTGACCTGTGAAGATAGTTCCAGTTTTCTATGGCTGTAATATATTCTGTAATACTAGGTCAAATGAAAATGTAGTGAATCTTACTGATGTAATACTATCAGTAAATCAAAGTAACAAACAACTTACAAGCTTACATAATATTAACCCGTTGATATAACATAAAGTAGTCAATCTCAAATGTGACACTGTAAAATGCTTAGAATTTTATTTGACAGCAGACTTTGTCGTACAATAAGTTATTTACTGATAAATGTGGTGTCTACCTCATTCCTGCTAAATTAGCACAAGTATGCCAGATGGTACTGTAGCGACCTTAGCACAACAATTTACAACATAGTCAAGATGTTCAGAATACCCCCTAAATTCTCTGCAGTACTTTATTTCACATAAATCAAATGGTTGGTTTAATATGCTTTGAAATTATTGGATGATTCTATGCACAATGAACGAGAGACGTATTATGGATGTAGTCCTTCAAAAAGATGGAACAAGACAAATATTATCTTTTACAGCCAGCATAAACATACAATTACCAAATTAGCATTGATGAAAAAAGTATTAATTGTGTCAGTGGGGTAAACGTTTTTTGGCTAAACTCGAGCTATCACAAAAGCCTGGAGTCACACCCCATTTTAAAGCTATAGTGTTCCTATTTCGGCAATAGCACCACATAAAGTTTAGCACCACACAAAGGTTCACAAACCTACCATTCCAGTTTGAATTGAGCTAAGAGAAGCGGATGCTGTTCCAGTGATAGAGTGCTAAAGGATATTGTCTGCCAAAGTATTATCACTTATATGCAGATGCTTTTATCCAAAGCGACTTACGGTAGTGCGTGCATACATTTAAGTATGGGAGGCCCTGTTGGAAATCAAACCAAAAGTCCTGTTTTTGAAAGTGCCGTGCTTTACCAACTGAACCACATAGGACCACATGGTAAATGTAGTGTCTTGGGCACAAGAACCCCTGCCAGCTTGAGCAGAGCAGACAAGTTGACTATTGACTATACAAGCTCATTGAGATTGAGGGGACCAGAGCTAAACTAAAAATTCTAAATGCCAACTGGAAAATGTAATTGATAGTTTCAATTGAAAGTGATAGTGAATCTATTATGGTTCATGCCCGATGCCTCAAAGAGTGATATAAGCAGGCCTCTTTCCTTTCTCATTACCCTGACTGGCACCACAGAAGCCATTTTGGAGGATATACAGCGACAGAATAGACCAGATTTTCAATATCTAGCCCATGGTTTGTAGTTTGGCTGTGTCATTTAAGGGGCCATTTGCTCCACTAGGAGCTTAAAGGAATAAGCAGAATATGTCAGTTACAGGCTGATTTCCAGTGAGTTACAGTGCTTTGAAGCATCCAGCAGAACAAACAGGATAGGATAATAGGATTGCAGTCAATCACTTGGCACACAATGTTAACCTGACAGAAATGTGTTGATCAGTATGACTTGAGCCTTTGTTTTGTGGAAAGAGACAGTGCCTGCAATGACCTAGAGTGGACAGGAAAACCCAGGCCCTACTCAGCCTGCTGAAGGTGATGGTAGAATTCAGTGCTTAAAGTGAAATGAAAAAGGTGCTATTACTCATTTTAGGTTAATGTTTTAGAGCAATATTCGAAAAGAAATCTTGACAGTCTCAATCTCACATACATATAATAAAAACAACACGGTACACTTCTTCGCCAACCAATTAAAGGGAGCGCAAACAGCTCAAACATCCTAATACCCGGGTGCCGTCCCCCTATTTTCAGTTCCTTGTATTGAATTGACCAGTTAATAGCATTATCTGTGGAGCGTGTGTGTGTGTGTGTGTGTGTGGGGGGGGGTGTTTGGCAACAGAAGGGCACTGATACCAGGCCTGTGGTCATCTTTCAATTCTATTGCCTTTCATGCCAAAAGTCACCAGGGGTCACGGAGAGACAGAAGCTAATTAGTTTAACCCCCAAGAGGGCAAGGTCACCCAAAATAGGATTGGAGCGGGGATCCCTCAATCAATCATTCTATCCAGCCCTTCCTTTCTCCATCAAACCTTATCACACAACCTGCATGTGCTGCTGCCTGATTCCTAATTGGTGATGAGATTGTGTTTCTGTAATGTTATGATAACATTTCTTACTCAATGAAATTATACTTGTGAAAGTGCAATGTGGTTCTTATTGTGGTTTCTGTCATATGACCACTTTTGCCATAGGATGACCTCAGGTATCTTGTATCCTTAAAAGGGAAATCAGCAGTTGCTACATCCATTTTTTGACTTAAATTAAAGATTGATTCTTGAAGAATATAACATGTAGTTTAACATGAAGATTGATACAGTTTTATTTTTTGCTTATTAGATTGAAATGAAATGATACTAGATTACTTTAGATTTAAAATGCCGTTGACTGATCAGATCAAATGATGACATAAAGAGCCGTTGTATTGAAACACTGTGCAATGTTTAACAGTGAGAATCGCAGAATGGTGAACTTACTAAATGACTGAGAGTTTGACTGTGTGATATTAGATTGCTTCTTGTGTAAATATTTTCTGTCTGATTTTTAATGATTTGTATCATTAAGCTGAGCTTAGTTCAACTGTCGTAACCCATCAGGACCCAAAATATAAACTTGATTTACTCCAATGTTTGTAAACAAAGTAAATGTAAACAAACACTATATAGCCTCAGCACGGTTAAAACTATAATTTAATATAATGTATGGTCAGTCCTTGCATCCATAGCGCTGCCTATGATTTTCGAGGTTACATTTCTCCACACCCATGCCTCAGCTTTTTGCTGGAACAGGGGCGGGAAAACGCCTTGTTATTGTTTCTACCGCTGATTGGCACTTTATTTTAAATGGTCCTGAGACTAAATGGAAGCTTTATGATACAAATATTGAACATCTACACAATCTCATAACCTCATAAGCTCATTGGTTAAAAATGGTTTGTTTCTTTAGTCTGAGCATCAATAATAGGCCATGGGGGCGTAGTGTTGTTCAACATAATCAAGAATGTGGTGGCTTGACTTCCTTCCTTACTGCAGTTTTCTGTAATGTGGCCTGTTTTTTATACTAGAAAGTAAACAAGATCAGCAATAGTCAGTGGCCTCTCAGATAATACTACACACCTATAATAATGCACTCCTGGTAGGTAGACTAGGTGGCACATCAGATGCTGTAAGTGCAAACTTGCTTGGGCAGCACAGTTCACCAGTACCAATACAGATAGTCTTTTTCAACTTGTATCTCATACCTGGATGTACCGGTTTAGTACATCCATTCACATAAGTACCAAGCCAATACACGAGGGCCATGTGATAGCAATTTTCATTGGGAGATGGATGTCTAAAGTTGCTCATTTTCAATAGATGATTTTAAGGCAATCACTAATGGCATTATTGCTTGACAATATTGCCCCAAAAATTGCCTCTGTACCATAGGCATTACACATATTTGCCAAAATGCATATCGTAGATGGTGAATGGAAAGGGTTGTAGTTGTATCTCAGCAGAGTTGTGCAACGTGGGGCCTTGTGAATAATGTCAGGTGTTTGAGGAGGGGACAGAACTCAGGGACAGAACTCAGTGTATGATAGAGATGGGACAAACAGTTTGAGTTGAAAGGCAGAGGTGTGGGAAGATCACCGGCTGTGTGGCCATCGCTGATAAGGGTTTGCTGATATGGGAGATCTTACATTTGTCCTATTTCACACACGTAGAAGTGTGTATTATGCGCATGTGAGTTAGAAATGTTTTCTTTGCATATCCCACTCCCCCCTGAGAGTGGGGTCACGACCAAGGATAAGCCATTATTGACAGTGACCCTGGTGCAATTAGGATTAAGTGCCTTGCTCAAGGGGACATAGACAGATTTTTCACCTGGTCGGCGATTCAAACCGGAGACCTTTCGGTTATTGGCCCAATGCTCTTAACCTCTAGGCTACCTGCCTAACTCAGTTACTTTGTAGGCCTACATCTTTATATGCCTTTATATGCATAACAATTGAGGTAGCGGCAGGGCAGCAGGTGGTTAGAGCATTGGGCCAGTAACCGAAATGTTGCTCGATCGAATCCCGAGCTGACAAGGTAAAAATCTATCGTTCTGCTCCTGAACAAGGCAGTTAACTCACTGTTCTTAATCTCTCATTGTGAATAAGGATTTGTTCTTAACTGACTTGCCTAGTTAAATGAAGCTTAAATAATACAAATTGATTGATTTATATCGAAATGAGCACTGGTCTACAGGAATAAGGCAATAATGACATCACAGTCCACCATACATGGTCTTTAAATAAATGAGCACTGGTCTACAGGAATGAGGCAATAATGACATCACAGTCCACCATACATGGTCTTGAGCACTGGTCTACAGAAAAGAGGCAATAATGACATCACAGTCCACCATACATGGTCTTTAAATAAATGAGCACTGGTCTACAGGAATGAGGCAATAATGACATCACAGTCCACCATACATGGTCTTTAAATAAATGAGCACTGGTCTACAGAAAAGAGGCAATAATAACATCACAGTCCACCATACATGGTCTATATGAAGCATATGGCTAAGTATTGTACTGCCTTACTGAGACCTTGAGGTACTGTAGACCTGAATCCAGAAATGCCTTTGCTTTCTTTGAATCAGTGGTATTGATGGGGCTTCTTAGGGCTGTGAGTTAGCGACCTGGATGGGGCGGTATTTCCACTTCGTCACATATACAGAAGAAAATGTGTTATTTTGATTGACAACATGTCCTTACAGTGATAATGTGATAGGAACAGTGATAATGCTGTGTGTGGATCAGCCTTTTGATACTATCTTTGAATGTTACTTTGATTGTAACAATGCAGCTCTGTAGTGCAATTCAGCCAGTTGTATGGAACAAACTGCAGGACACATTTTATATATACTCTACATGGCCAAAAGTAGGTGGACACTCCTTCAAATTAGTGCAATCGGCTATTTCAGCCACACCCATTGCTGACAGATGTATAAAATCAAGCACAAATCAATGCAATCTCCATAGACAAACATTGGCACTAGATTGGCCCGTTCTGAAGAGTTTAGTGACTTTCAACGTGGCACCTTTTCAACAAGTCAGTTCATCAAATTTCTGCCTTGCTAGAGCTGCCCGATCAACTGTAAGTGCAGTTATTGTGAAGTGGAAGCATCTAGGAGCAACATCAGCTCAGCTGCGAAGTGGTAGGCCACACAAGCTCACAGAACGGGACTGAAGCGATTAAAAATCGTCTGTCCTCGGTTGCAACACTCACTACTGAGTTCCAAACTGCCTCTGGAAGCAACATCAGCACAATAACTGTTTGTCAGGAGCTTCCAAGTAGCCACAACAGCACTCTGTAGTGTAGCACCATAGTGTAGTTGGAGGACAGCTAGCTTCTGTCCTCATCTGGGTATATTAACTTCATGGTTCTCACCCCCTTCCATAGACTTACACAGTAATTATGACAACTTCCGGGGGACATCCTTCAACCTATCAGAGCTCTTGCAGCATGAACTGACATGTTGTCCAACCAATAATCAAAGGATCAGAGAATGTAATACTGAGAATGTAGTACTGAAAGCATAAGCTACAGCTAGCTCGCACTGCAGTGTATGTGGTGAGTAGTTGACTCAAAGAGAGAGAAAGACAATAGTTGAACAGTTTTGAACAAATATATTTCTTCAAAAATGGAGGTGCAAGAAATAGAGAGCTAATTATATTTTGTCTATTCACTTACTTTGCTAGCAAATGCAGTTAGCTAGTTTGACCTACTCAAACACCCGGCTAAAACATAGGGATGCTATGTTAGCTAGCTGGCTATGACTATCCGACACTTGAACTCTTCCTCGTCAAGGTAAGCTTTTGGTTTTTACAAATATATTGCCACTGGGGCCCACCGGTGTAACTGCTAAACTGACTGTACACTGTACGGTATGATTGTAGCAGGTTTACTAACGCATTAGTTCTATTACCTATGTTGACTATGACGTTACTTTAGCTAATATGGTGACAACGATGTAGGCTGTGTGTAGTGATTATGATATGAAGGTTCGGCTTGGAAAGGTTTTTTCACCTGGTCACAGACAGCTGATGTGTTGTGCATTGAAGTCCATAAGTGGAGGGAAAATGTGAGAGTAGGAGAATGCGTAGATGTGAGAAGGAATACAATGACTTGTTAGTATGTTGTTGTGAAATTGAACTGTTTGCATGTGATCAGGGATGTATTGTTTGTCACTGCCTGTCACCTCAAATCTTTCTCTCGACATGTGTGCACCTACGTTGTCAACTTTAATTCATAGGCTGGGTTGGAGCAACCTCATGATGGGTATAGGGAAAATTTGAATAAAGCTACTGATGTTACATTGAGCTGGGTAAATGGAGTACAGTCATCCAATATGCTGTAATAGATATAAAGTCATATTCATATTCATAAAATAAATAATAAATAATTGTCCTCCCTCATCTTTTAGTGCCTTCGGAAAGTTTTCAGACCTGTTGACTTTTTCCACATTTTGTTACGTTATTGTTTGTTAAAGGGATTAAATAAAAATACATCCTCAGCAATCTATACACAGTATCCCATAATGACAAAGTGAAAACAGGTTTTTTGAATTTTTTTCACATGTATTAAGAAATAACAAACAGAAATACCTTATTTACATAGGTATTCAGACCCTTTGCTATGAGACACGAAATTAAGCTCATGTGCATCCTGTTTCCATTAAACATCCGTGAGATGTTTATACAACTTGATTGGAGTCCACCTGTGGTACATTCAATTGATTGGACATGATTTGGAAAGGAACACCTGTCTATATAAGGTCCCACAGTTGACAATGAATGCCAGAGCTAAAACCAAGCCATGAGGTCGAAGGAATTGCCTGTAGAACTCCGAGACTGGATTGTGAACTCCGTATTGTGTCGAGGCACAGATCTGGGGAAGGGTACCAAAAAAATTCTGCAACATTGAAGATCCCCAAGAACACAGTGGCCTCCATCATTCTTAAATGGAAGAAGTTTCGATCCCCTAAGGCTCTTCCTCCACCAATCAGGCCTTTATAGTAGAGTAGCCAGGCGGAAGCCACTCTTCAGTAAAAGGCACATGACAGCCCGCTTGGAGTTTGCCAAAAGGCACTTAAAGACTCTCAGACCATGAGAAACATGGTCTGATGAAAGCAAGATTTGACACTTTGCCCTGAATGCCAAGCATTACATCTGGAGGAAACCTGGCACTATCCCTACACTACATTGAAGCATGGTGGTGGCATCATCATGCTGTGGGGATGTTTTTTAGCGGCAGGAACTGGGAGACTAGTCAGGATCGAGGGAAAGATTAACGGAGCAATGTAGAGAGACATCCTTGATGAAAACCTGCTCCATAGCACTCAGGACCTCAGACTGCGGGCGAAGGTTCACCTTCCAACAGGACAGCAACCCTAATCACACAGCCAAGACAATGCAGGAGTGGCTTCAGGACAAGTCTCTGAATGTCCTTGAGTGGCCCAGCCAGAACCCAATCGAACATCTCTTGAGATACAGTGCCTTTATAATTTGATGTTATTTTAATGGGCATTCTGTCATAAACAAGGACATTTCTAAGTTACCCAAAACTTTAGAATGGTAGTGTATGTTAACTCGCAAGAATGTTTTATATACAGTGCCTTGCGAAATTATTCGGCCCCCTTGAACTTTGCGACCTTTTGCCACATTTCAGGCTTCAAACATAAAGATATAAAACTGTATTTTTTTGTGAAGAATCAACAACAAGTGGGACACAATCATGAAGTGGAACGACATTTATTGGATATTTCAAACTTTTTAACAAATCAAAAACTGAAAAATTGGGCGTGCAAAATTATTCAGCCACTTTACTTTCAGTGCAGCAAACTCTCTCCAGACGTTCAGTGAGGATCTCTGAATGATCCAATGTTGACCTAAATGATTAATGATGATAAATACAATCCACCTGTGTGTAATCAAGTCTCCGTATAAACGCACATGCACTGTGATAGTCTCAGAGGTCTGTTAAAAGCGCAGAGAGCATCATGAAGAACAAGGAACAGCCAGGCAGGTCCGAGATACTGTTGTGAAGAAGTTTAAAGCCTGATTTGGATACAAAATATTTCCCAAGCTTTAAACATCCCAAGGAGCACTGTGCACGTGATAATATTGAAATGGAAGGAGTATCAGACCACTGCAAATCTACCAAGACCTGGCCGTCCCTCTAAACTTTCAGCTCATACAAGGAGAAGACTGATCAGAGATGCAGCCAAGAGGCCCATGATCACTCTGGATGAACTGCAGAGATCTACAGCTGAGGTGGGAGACTCTGTCCATAGGACAACAATCAGTCGTATATTGCACAAATCTGGCCTTTATGGAAGAGTGGCAAGAAGAAAGCCATTTGCCTCAAGCCACCTGGGAGACACACCAAACATGTGGAAGAAGGTGCTCTGGTCAGATGAAACCAAAATTGAACTTTTTGGCAACAATGCAAAACGTTATGTTTGGCGTAAAAGCAACACAGCTCATCACCCTGAACACACCATCCCCACTGTCAAACATGGTGATGGCAGCATCATGGTTTGGGCCTGCTTTTCTTCAGCAGGGACAGGGAAGATGGTTAAAATTGATGGGAAGATGGATGGAGCCAAATACAGGACCATTCTGGAAGAAAACCTGATGGAGTCTGCAAAAGACCTGAGACTGGGACGGAGATTTGTCTTCCAACAAGACAATGATCCAAAACATAAAGCAAAATCTACAATGGAATGGTTCAAAAATAAACATATCCAGGTGTTAGAATGGCCAAGTCAAAGTCCAGACCTGAATCCAATCGAGAATCTGTGGAAAGAACTGAAAACTGCTGTTCACAAATGCTCTCCATCCAACCTCACTGAGCTTGAGCAGTTTTGCAAGGAGGAATGGGAAACAATTTCAGTCTCTCGATGTGCAAAACTGATAGAGACATACCCCAAGCGACTTACAGCTGTAATCGCAGCAAAAGGTGGCGCTACAAAGTATTAACTTAAGGGGGCTGAATATTTTTGCACACCCAATTTTTCAGTTTTTGATTTGTTAAAAAAGTTTGAAATATCCAATAAATGTCGTTCCACTTCATGATTGTGTCCCACTTGTTGTTGACTCTTCACAAAAAAATACAGTTTTATATCTTTATGTTTGAAGCCTGAAATGTGGCAAAAGGTCGCAAAGTTCAAGGGGGGCGAATACTTTCGCAAGGCACTGTACCTGAAAATAGCTGTGGGGCAACGCTCCCCATCTAACCTGACAGAGCTTGAGAGGATCTGCAGAGAAGAATGGGAGAAACTCCCAAATACAGGTGTGCTAAGCTTTTAGCGTCATGCCCAAGAAGACTAGATGCTGTAATTGCTGCCCAAGGTGCTTCAACAAAGTACTGAGTAATGGGTCTGAATACCTATGTAAATGTGATATTTCATTGTCTTATTATTTTAAATTAGCACACATTTCTAGATACAAAGTGCATGTTTGCAGTAGCCAGCATGATCGAAATATCACATCTCGAGTTTTTCCGGGGGGAAGTGTAATATATCGCAATAGTGAGGCATAATAAGACTACCCTCGATGGGGTTCACAGGTACCGGAGGTGCACCTATCATTCTGATCAAGCACAAATCACACATGGGCCCTTCCCAAATATTACATAAATGTTTGGTATGAGCTGTGAGCACCTGAACTGGCCATAGGCCCGTTAGACTTTTCCCCCCTTAGCACAAAGACACTATAGTCCTCCAAACCCACTAACAGGGCAAAAAAGCAAACATATCTTTTTATCCATCTTTCACCTCTGTAGAGTAATGTGCCTATACCTATCAAAATGTATAAACTACTGTAAATTGCTTTGGACAAAAGCGTCTGCTAAATGGCATATAATTATATATTATTACATTGGTACAAGACAACCAGTGAACTTCAGTTTTTGAATAATGGAAAATGGCTCGGATCAAGCGGTGAGTGTGGGTGTTGGATCAATACAGGGGGGGCATTGGAAGAGAAATGCTTGGCTTGACGGTAGGGTTCCGCCTTGGAGTGGATGGAACAGGGAGGGAACTCGTGGGCACATGGTCTAGTAAGAGCAACGTGGGGTGAACGCACTCCCAGACTGTACATAGTGTCTGTCAGGGAGAGAGGGCCAGAGCAAGCCCGCTTCTCTGAAGGTATCACAGACCTGTGTTTCGTAGCAAGGGCTAAGGTAAGAAAATCTGTATTTTCCAGCACAGATTATATTGTATTCTAATTTGTGTATTATATTTGGTATGAACGAAGACTCAGTTGGATTTCATGATCATAGAGATTACACAAAAATTGTAAGGGGAGTAACGTGAAATTGGGTGCATATCCGCAGTGTACTCTATCTACAGTAGTAAGCATTATTCATTTATAACTATTTGATGCTCATACATACTCCGTCTCTGTCTTGCTCAATATGGCATTTGGTGTTTGTTCTTGCGATCCAGTATTGAAAGAAATAATGAATTGGGACCTCAAGCAGATTTATCCTTTACCCTTCTATTTTCACTATAGTCTTTCTAATTTGTGTGTGTAGTGGAAAACGCTGAAAGAAATGGCATATTTCTGTTCACATTCCATTTGGACAAGAGCCAATGAACTCCCCGTAAAGGGCTTCACATGAATTCATGACTTCCATTTTAATATAGGGAATGAATATGTAAAACAATTGTGCAATAAGTATTTGAATGTATTTGACACATGTACGTATTTGACCCACGTCCGATGTTAACAGAAATCCGATCAAATATTAGAGTCTGTGCGGACACAAAATGATCATGAATGCAAACTGAAGACAAATCTTGCTGTGCATAGTAACCTATTTGTAGCCTTAATAGTAGCCTGCTTTGTTTTAAAGTCAATTGCAGATTTGACGTATAAGTTCACAAACTCACTGGGAAGACCGTGTGTTCCTAAGAAATATGACTGATCTTGAACTGTATGTGTTCCAGATGCTCCATGAGAAGTAATACAACGACAGACCAGTGCATACTGTTGAACACAATAGATTTGAGAGCACCGCCTTACTCTTGGGAGACCTCACTGTCACGTCTCGGAGCCTTTAAAGTGCACGGTACCAGAATCAAATCATATTGTCTTTATTTTCAGTTCTTGTGACAAGACAATGCAGAGCCATAGGGGGGCCAAATTCGGTATCCATTGCCAATCCAGCCGGTCCAATTTAGCTTTGTGTTCCCACCGTCTTCCCTTGTTAATGGCAAGAAAGGACTCAGAACCTCAGGCCTGGAACAAATCACGAATGTCATCTCCGCTCATGCAGATTGCAATTGTTTGTGTGCAACCCGCAGCCCTGAGGTCTTGGGATCTGGCCCTGAAGAGCGTAAGGAGGGCAAGGGGTGTGCTGCAGGGGTGTGTATCCGTCCCCCTCCAACACCTCTCTGGTCCAGTTCAGTTCCTTACTCCACTGATGGCCTCAACCGAACAATACAATGGCCTCTCCAGGAGGCAAGTCCATCCCGAATCTCCTCATAATTCGCACGGAAGGGGCCATTGTACAGTAGCCCTTTGAGAATGACCACCAACTGACACAACTTATCTTTTTCTTATGGGAAAAAAGTGGGGGTGACTGAAAAAATGTATGGAAAAATAGAGGCACAAAACAGTGCATGTGTACAGTTCTTTTTGTGTCATAACAATTACACAACCCCCTTCAATTATGGAAAGAGCCAGTAAGGTTGGACTTCATCGTATTCACAGTCCACTGAATGCAAAAGTAATGGATAACTTGAGGTGTTTATTAATGATGACAATATGTTGCCTACGGGTTTCTTGTTGCTGTATTATGCATTATGCAGATATTTGTTAGAGATACACTTTGAACGTGTATTTGTTATGGAAGTTTAGTTAATTAGTACATGTTTTGGCTTGAATGTGGCTGTATTGTTCAGACACATAAAACATTTCTGACTGTCTATTTGGTGGACCCCTTTTGTTTCAAGAGCATGCGTAAGGCTCTAATTTCGACTGCCGTTCAGGCGGCGCTCGTGTTAAACGCACATTAGTTTGCAATTTCGTCATGTAAAAACTGTCGCACTGGCATTTTCCAGCCCTAAAGCCAGGTTCGGCAATTTACCTCCCTTATATCAGTTCCTAGTGCTCAGATAGGCGAGGTGGAAATATTTGAGGTGTGTCCTTAAAAACATGATCCAAAGTGCTAATTTCAGGCAAAGCTAATGGGAATATTTAAGACCAGCCAAAAGCTGTTTTTAGCGGTAACGCAGTTGCTTATGCATTTTGATAGCGGAAGCTCAGCCTATCCAGCCGTCCATATGTGTATGAAACAAGAGTTGCCTAATCTTCTTTTGGTGCATGTATACGTTGTACTTAGAAACATGAAAAAAGTCACGTTTTTCCCGATTTCGTTTTATTTGATTAAAAACCAAGCATAGCCTCCCGTCCTGTCAGACCCACCTAATTTGAACCATGCGGATCCCGATTTGGATGTGCGTAAACCCCCCTCCCATGAAACGAGAGATGAGAACCTCGGTACCAGTGAACCTTGTATTTAGAAGTTATTTTCGTGTGACAATTGCTTGTTTTCCGTTTCATATGTTCAAAACCCAAGCCCTCCCTTACCCTAGGTCTACTATGACGAAGGCTGGTTCAACAGCAATGTATGTCTTTGTTTATCCCGGAGATTTTATGATATCGTTGCATTTTACATTTATTTATTGTTGTTGTTGAAAAAAAAGCTGATTGCTTGTTTTTTGTTTACTTTTATTACAACCAAACGTATTAGACTGATTCACCTTCCTGGTTTTATGGTGACAATACCGTGGCGCGCATGTAATGCAACTCCTACTAAGATGCTTCTGATTATGCTCATAAAACATATTTGGGAGCAGTATAACGGGGAGTAGACATTCTCCTTTCTCTTTATATTGGATCTATATTGGATCCCGCTACTGTGAAAAGTGTGGATGTGAGTAAAACCCTCATAGTCTGTGTTGTTTTAATATGATATGCACACTGCGAGAAATGATGGTGCCTGTCAGTGTGATACAGCCTATTTAAAATGAATTGATGTTTCGTTTTGTTCAGAATTGGATTAGAATTATTCGTTCTCTTTTGAGGCCTTATCAATAATGTATGTAATCTTGCTTATTGACAATGTTTGGCATTGCTCAGCCACAATGCAATGTACTTGGCTTAGCCACTATATCAGTGTGAATGCTATTGAAGCCATGCAATTACTTAGAACAATGTGGACTGCAAATTCCAGTTAATGTACATAGCAAAGACAGGTCTACATTTTGTTATTTTATTTCTGTAAGCCATTTAACAAGCTATAACGGACTAACATTGGAGTTGATTCCAAGGCAATGCATAAAAGACAGTAAATACACAACTTGAAGCAACCACATATTTCGCCATGGAGCGCGTTCTGATTGGCCAGTGAGGGGCCAAGCCTCGACACACCCACAACGTGTTTATTCATCAAAACCCATCCCTTTAGCTGCAACACCAGCAAGTGCGCCGATAATTGTAATAGTGAAAATAGCACGAGTATGTATGGCACACCCCTGAACGCTAACGCCTGCGCTTAGATTTACCATTGCATTAGGTTTGCTAAAATAGAACCCCAATGGTAAAATGTTCGTATAGACTCTTTGTCATAAAGTTTATTGTTATCAGTAAATGCCAATGGTAAAATTAGCCACTACGGTATACTGTGATAACTACCACATCTGGATAACTTCACTTTGATAAACAAAATGTTTCTCAAATAGTAACTCAACATTTGCATCTACATCAGCCTCATACCCTGCACACACCAAAAAAAAACATGTGCCCTTCAAGGCATCTATCTCGCTAAGACATTTTATTTTCCGCCTTTTGACAAAATGTAATATGTATGCATATCCCGTCAATAAGTTACATCTGTAGTCTCCAATGACCAAAAAACATAGGGATGAACACATTTGACATCGATTTTGAAGCCTTGTTTTGAAAAGTCAATCCTGCCCAAGCTAGGCCATTAAATAACGCATATGCTTTTGTTGCAATGTTTACTGTTTGAACTAAAGCGTGTGCGGGGCAGGTACTCTTATGGCAAAAGTCCACTGTTTTGACAGATGGTGGCGAGCGTATGAGTCCAGCTGTGCTCTGCGGGGCGTGTAGATCACTAGGCTAGGACTGTCAAAAAGATTGAGTGAATAACAATGCTTTTATTACTTGAGAAGACCCAATTCTTTGTCATCACTACCAAAATTGCAATGAACAGCCTTGTGTTGTGTGTAAGTTATATTTCATGTTTGATTACACTTTATACCGTGTGCAGATAGCATGATGTTGTGATTAGACAGTAATTATTCAATAACACCTTTTAGATAATTTGGCCTGATTCCAATTTTTTGTCATAAAATCTGCACATACAGCTAGGAAATTGCACTCTGGTCACTTCATGGTATAAGCAAAACCATTAGAAAGTATTTATGCCTATAGAAAGTTCAACAATGCAGTTCAACAAGTATCCTTCCCCCTTAAAACGTCCTTGAATTATGTCATTTTACTGTAGCTTTTTAGTTGTATCTGACATCCACAAAGTTAGTGGACAAAGTGTTGAATTAAAAACAAACCAGAAATGAAAAAGTTTCATGCTTTTGAATTGACTTAAACTGGAATCATTTCAGTTAATTTCAGTGGAGGCACATTTTAGGTTTTGGAAATTAATAAATTCAACAGTTAATGCCAAACTGAAATATCTTCCAGTATCTCCAAACAAATGTACTGCTGTATGTTTACATTTAGTTCTAAATCAGCAAACATCTGATCCAGGACAAATAGTCTGGTCTGGTTTAGGAACACTGCCATGTGCTACTGGTCACTGTTGAATATATTCTCTGAAAGTGTGTCTCTCTCTTCCTCTCTCTTCCAAACTCCTCTATTCCTCCTCTTTCCTTTGCCCTATCCCTCTCAATTTGTTGCAGTGGTCCGGAGGTGTCAAAAGGCCAGGGACCGTGACTTTTTAAGGTGACCCGGAGCTCTCTGACAATGAGGGACCCCCATTCGCTATGGTAACGAGTTCTGGTGGATGAACCTTCTGGATGGATTGGGGTGAGGTCTGGGGGTGAGGGCGGCTTTTTTTGGGGGGGGTAGTGGTCTCCTGGAGGGGTCTTTCTAAGGACAGGGGGCACGCGCCAGCTGCCACTGGCGGGGAGACGCCTTTTAGCACACCAGCTGGAAGCAGGATTTAACCCCCTCATCCAACCCCTCCTTCATGGTTTGAGGGGTGAGTGGATTAGCTTCACTGCTGTTTGTTTACAGCACACTTCTATTGTTATGGCCGTTTACATATGTATATGTTTCAGGCCTGACAGAGGGACTGGCCATAGTAGTCCTCCTCCAACTCAGCTGCCAGCCCGTCATTGGCTTTTAAGTCCTGCTTGGCTTCAAAAGAGAGAGAGAGTATCACCGCTGCCAATACAATCTCCATGCTCTGTGTTACTGTGGATTGTGGTTTGGGTAACCCTTTAATAAGATTCTGGGTTGTGTTCATTGGAACACACCGTTTTAAAACGTTTCACAACGGAAAATGAAAATTACTGTTTCTTATTGGACATGTACAGATAATACCTTCATGTTTCACTCTGTTTTGGAGTGTGCTCCTACTGAACACGACCCAGGTATGAGTCATTTAACACAGGTATGAGTCATTTGATCCGATCAGTGGCCACATCTGGGGAGATGAGGTCACAGTAGCCAGGTTCGTGTTCATTAGGCACCAAGTGGAAATAACTAAAACAGAGAGGGACAACCTGGACTAAACACATGTTGTTTCAAAATGTTTAAAAGTTTTATATTGTGTGTTGTAATGAACATGACCCATATGTGGGCGCTTTTGGGACAGATTGGGATTCATTGGATCGAAGAGAACGATCTCATAAGAAAGACAAGGGCATTGTAACTGAATGTGTGTGTGTGTGTCCGTGTGTGTGTGTGTAACATGGAGATCCATGGATAGACTGGGTAATCTCTGCAGGCAACTGTGATGTTTTATGGTTTCTCACATTGACCTGGAGAGGTTCTGCAGTCTGTCTGCTCATACGCCCTCTCGTTCGGAGTGAAAACACAAAAGAATGTAGATGATTATTTTAAAACATAGATCTCAATGCATCCATCTACAGTTGAACTCGGAAGTTTACATACACCTTAGCCAAATACATTTAAACTCAGTTTTTCACAATTCCTGACATTTAATTCTCGTAAAAATTCCCTGTTTTAGGTCAGTTAGGATCAACACTTTATTTTAAGAATGTGAAATGTCAGAATAATAGCCTAGAGAAGGATTTATTTCAGCTTTTATTTCTTTCATCACATTCCCAGTAGGTCAGAAGTTTACATACACTCAATTAGTATTTGGTAGCTTTTCGTTTAAATTGTTTAACTTGGGTCAAACATTTCGGGTAGCTTTCCACAAGCTTCCCACAATACGTTGGGTGAATTTTGGCCCATTCCTCCTGACAAAGCTGGTGTAACTGAGTCTGGTTTGAAGGCCTCCTTGCTTGTACACGCTTTTTCAGTTCTGCCCACAAATGTTTATAGGATTGAGGTCAGGGCTTTGTGATGGCCACTCCAATACCTTGACTTTGTTGTCCTTAATCCATGTTGCCACAACTTTGGAAGTATGCTTGGGATCATTGTTCATTTGGAAGACCCATTTGCGACCAAGCTTTAACTTCCTGACTGATATATATCCACATAACTTTCCTGCTTCATGTTGCCATCTATTTTGTGAAGTGCACCAGTCCCTCCTGCAGCAAAGTACCTCCACAACATGATGCTGTCACCCCTGTGCTTCACGGTTGGGATGGTGCTCTTCGGCTTGCAAGCATCCCCCTTTTTCCTCCAAATGTAAGGATGGTCATTATGACCAAACAGTTCTATTTTTGTTTCATCAGACCAGAGGACATTTTCCAAAAGGTAAGATCTTTGTCCCCATTTGCAGTTGCAAACCGTAAGTCTGGCTTTTTTTATGGTGGTTTTGGAGCAGTGGCTTCTTCTTTTCTCAGCAACCTTTCAGGTTATGTCGATATAGGACTCATTTTATTGTGGATATAGATACATTTGTACCAGTTTCCTCCATCTTCACAAGGTACTTTGCTGTTGTTCTGGGATTGATTTGCACTTTTCACACCAAAGTACGTTCATCTCTAGGAGACAGAATGCGTCTCCTTCCTGAGCGGTATGACGGCTGCGTGGTCCCATGGTGTTTATACTTACGTACTATTGTTTGTACAGATGAACGTGGTACCTACAGGCATTTGGAAATTGCTCCCAAGGATGAACCAGACTTGTGGAGGTCTACATTTTTTTCCTTAGCTGATTTCTTTTGATTTTCCCATGATGTCAAGCAAAGAGGCACTGAGTTTGAAGGTAGGCCTTGAAATACATCCACAGGTACACCTCCAATTGACTCAAATTATTTAAATTAGCCGAGCAGAAGCTTCTAAAGCCATGACATCATTTTCTGGAATTTTCCAAGCTGAAAATTCAACTTAGTGTATGTAAACTTCTGACCCACTGGAATTGTGATACAGTGAATTATAAGTGAAATAATCTGTCTGTAAACAATTGTTGGAAAAATTACTTTGTCATGCACAAGCAGATGTCCTAACCGACTTGCAAAAACAATAGTTGCTGAAAATCAAGTTTTAATGACTCCAACCTAAGTGCATCTAAACTTCCGACTTCAACTGTATCTGTCTTATCCTAACTAAGATGTATGTACAGTATACCTCTGCAATAATTTTGGTGAAAACTAGACATGTCAATCATGGAAAGGAAATGTGGAAACAACTGCACTTCTGTCTCAGGAGCCAATGTTGGAGCCTATGGCTGGAAGCAGGATTTAACCCCCTCCTCAACTCCTCAATCCTCTCCTCACCTCCTTTTGAAAAAAGTGAAAGGTAACCGATGAGAGAAGGGGAGGAAAGGAAATGTGGAAACAAATGCACTTGTATGAAATGAGACCATCCTTCTTTACTTTCACGTCATCATGCAAATTATGTTTATAGGGGTGGAATCCCTAATTAAATGTGTAAAGTAGTAAAAAATAAATAGCTAGTTGTCCTAGACATTTTATAGATAAAGTGATAAGTTGCATATACTTTTTAAATATGTGCATCCTTTTCTCCTCCAAGAAAACAATAGCAGATTCAAAGGGGGTGTGGCAGATCCCATAACTCTTCCACGAAGGACTCAGGTAGGATACTCTTATGCTTCTTCGGAGGGAGGAGGCTATCGAGGAGGCAAGATCACTTCTCCGTTTGCCTACTAACTAACTGATACTCTCCTCGACCACTCAACCACTTATTGGTTTCCGGGTCACGGAGGAGAGAGGACAGTTTTTTGCCCAAATGAGAATCTTTCTGTGAATATAAACATTCAAAAAAGTCTCCTACACCTCCACGGAATAGATCAAAGTCCAACTTGATCCGATGAGTTGCTGTGATTTGGCCTAATCTCAGCTGGCAACTGTGAGCAGTTCAGCGTTTCCTCTCACAGTGGCTACTGGGGTTCTGCTAAACGTAGCTTTTTGCCTCTCCTGCACCACAGTAAAGTCCAGTACAGTAGTTCCCTCGCTGGAACAAGCTTTTGGAGAGGCGCCCAGTCTCCAAGGCGTCAATAGAGATGACCTGCCGCCCCAGTGTCCTGCCTTCAAAATTGTCACTGGGATAGTCCCCTACTGATGGTTTACAGATCTTGAACAAACTATCAACAAATTGTTTAACTATCCACTAACCATATCCATAACTCCAGTTTTTTGTTTATTTTTTATTACAGATTTCAAATTTGCAATTGCAACATTGATACATATATACACTGCTCAAAAAAATAAAGGGAACACTAAAGTAACACATCCTAGATCTGAATGAATGACATATTCTTATTTAATACTTTTTTCTTTACATAGTTGAATGTGCTGACAACAAACCGACTTGCCAAAACAATAGTCGCTGAAAATCTTATCCTAACTAAGATGTATGTACAGTATACCTCTGCAATAATTTTGGTGAACACTAGACATGTCAATCATGGGGTGGATGAACACCACTTACACATCATGTGTACCTCACACAAATATCATTATAACTCGAGCCAGGCAGAAATGGCTGGTAAGTGCAACCACTGTTTCTGTCTCAGGAGCCCATGTTGGAGCCTATGGGAGATTCTCTATTGTTTTTTTTCAACTCCTCAGTCCTCTCCTCGCCTCCTTTTGAAAAAAGTAAAAGGTAACCGATGAGTGAAGGGGAGGAAAGGAAATGTGAAAAAAAAGGCACTTGTTTGAAATGAGACCATCCTTCCTTGCAATAGTTGAATGTGCAGACAAGAAAATCACACAAAAATTATCAAAGGAAATCAAATTTATCAACCCATGGAGGTCTGGATTTGTAGTCACACTCAAAATTAAAGTGGAAAACCACACTACAGGCTGATCCAACTTTGATTTAATGTCCTTAAAACAAGTCAAAATGAGGCTCAGTAGTGTGTGTGGCCTCCACGTGCCTGTATGACCTCCCTACAACACCTGGGCATGCTCCTGATGAGGTGGCGGATGGTCTCCTGAGGGATCTCCTCCCAGACCTGGACTAAAGCATCCGCCAACTCCTGGACAGTCTGTGGTGCAACGTGGCGTTGGTGGATGGAGCGAGACATGATGTCCCAAATGTGCTCAATTGGATTCAGGTCTGGGGAACGGGCGGGCCAGTCCATAGCATCAATGCCTTCCTCTTGCAGGAACTGCTGACACACTCCAGCCACATGAGGTCTAGCATTGTCTTGCATTAGGGGGAACCCAGGGTCAACCACACCAGCATATGGTCTCACAAGGGGTCTGAGGATCTCATCTCGGTACCTAATGGCAGTCAGGCTACCTCTGGCGAGCACATGGAGGGCTGTGCGGCCCCCCAAAGAAATGCCACCCACACCATGACTGACCCACCGCCAAACCGGTCATGCTGGAGGATGTTGCAGGCAGCAGAACGTTCTCCACGGCGTCTCCAGACTCTGTCACGTGCTCAGTGTGAACCTGCTTTCATCTGTGAAGAGCACAGGGCGCCAGTGGCGAATTTGCCAATCTTGGTGTTCTCTGGCAAATGCCAAACATCCTGCACGGTGTTGGGCTGTAAGCACAACCCCCACCTGTGGATGTCGGGCCCTCATACCACCCTCATGGAGTCTGTTTTTGACCGTTTGAGCAGACACATGCACATTTGTGGCCTGCTGGAGGTCATTTTGCAGGGCTCTGGCAGTGCTCCTCCTGGCACAAAGGTGGAGGTAGCGGTCCTGCTGCTGGGTTGTTGCCCTCACACGGCCTCCTCC
>NW_027016572.1:0-27723 GCF_036934945.1 Oncorhynchus masou masou | reverse complement strand
CACTTCTTTAGAGCCTGAAATGAAGAGAATCAGTTCAAATGGTAGGAGCCTATCCTTCCACAAGTCTGTGGCATACAGGCGTGATCCACTATACCCTGATAATTCCTAGAGCCACGCTTGCGTCGCCCTCATGTAGGTGCTACCATACTAGCAAGCATGCTAGTTAGTGCTTGGTATCAACAGCCAATCCAGTAGGGGATGGAAGCTATGATCAGCTTTGATTGTTCAAAGTATTTGCATAAAGTTCAGCTTTCCCCAACTTAGGTCCTGCCTTGTTCACGCTCCTTCGCCCAACGGTCCTACCCTCCCATTTCACTTCCTTCCATTAAAAATGAATGGCTTCATCGCCCCGGTCCTGTTCAGTGCGGATCAGTGGATTTCGGCCGCTAGTCTGGGGTTTAGGCCTAGTGGTTATGTCTGTACAGTACATACAGTAGGACAGTAATGCAAGATGTTGTTACAGTGTCTGGTATTGGGGTTGCCATGCATGCCAGTCTCTCTTGGCTAAGAATTGAGGAGAGACTGACTGAATCACTTATTTTTGTAAGAAACAACATTTTGAAAATATCAAATAGTTTGCAATGTCAACTTACACACAGCTTTAACACACACACTTACACCACATGCCACCGGGGTTCTCTTCGCAGTCCCCAAATCTAGAACAAATTCAAGAAAGCGTACATTATTATATAGAGCCATTATTGCATTGAACTCCGTTCCATTTCATATTGCTCAAATAAAGAGCAAAGTTGGTTTCAAAAAACAGAAAGCAACACCTCACGGCACAACGCCTCTCCCCTATTTGACTTATATAGTTTGTGTGTATGTATTAATATGTAGGCTACATGTGCCTTTAAAAATGTTTCATGTGGTCCGTACTGGAGCTGTTCTTGTTTATTAATGTTCTGTACTATGTAATGTTTCATGTTTTGTGTGGACCCCAAGAAGACAAGCTGCTACTTTTGGAACAACTAATGGTGATCCTAATAAAATACCAAATACCCCCACATTCTCTAATGTTGAGTTGATGTTATCTATCTTTCAAACCTAACAATTGGCGACTATGGCTGTATTATCCCTAACACCACCCTCTCTCTTTCTCGCTCTGTCTGGTGAGTCCCCGGTTCCATGGACTTGATGGATTTAACCTTTTGAAGCTTACATAACCGTGCTGGATAATCGACGCTGTGCTGTACTGAAAAGTACTCAGATAATGCTCTTTTTGACACAGTTTTATTTTTGTTACAGTTAGAGCGAGCACAACTATAATATACTTGTGTAATGTACACTTATCAACAATAAATAATTTGTTTTTGACAGTGGTTTGTTACAAGCTTACGGCTTTGGTTTTATCATTTATATTTCGAGGTTGGACATTAGCATGTATGGTGTCCTCATTAGTCAGTATGTGTTACACCTTTGCTGGCTTGTCATCTCGTTAGTCAGAAGGTGTTCCACCTATGTTGGCACAGGTGATATTTAAGAGCGGCTGGCCCAGTGCTCCAGTTGGCTTGAAGATGTGGAGGGTTAACACCTTTAGTTGGGCTCCCTATTTTGATTTTTTAAACAATCCTTTATCTGATCTTCCTGTTTTCTTTTTGCTCCACTTTTGGTTTGCTTCCTGTCTAAGTTTGCCGTGGGTTTTATTTTGTTTGCCTCTTCTTGGGCATTCGGTGGGCGCTCATGGTGGTTGTCTTTTAGGGCCCAGTTGTTGTTGCTAGTCAACTTTCAGTGGACACCCCATGAGTGTCTTTCAGAACCCCTCCTAGAACTCCACCTTTTTTGTTTTGGTCATTGTCAGTGATTGTAAAAAGATACTGTACCTTAATAAAAATTACTCAAGTGAAAAGTCACCCAGTAAAATACTACTTGAGTAATTTGGTTTTAAATATACTTAAGTATCAAAAGTAAATGTAATTTCTCAAATATACATAAGTATTAAAAGTATAAACCATTTAAATTCCTTATATTAAGCAAACCAAACAGCATCATTTTTTTTTTTTTTTTTTTTTTTACATTTACAGATAGCCAGGGCCACACTCCAACACTCTTGAGATCATTTAGATATGAAGCACGTGTGTTTTAGTGCACCTGCCAGATCAGAGTCAGTAAGGATGGCCAGGGATGTTGTCTTGATACGTGTGTGAAATGGACCATTTTCCAGGTCTGCTAAACATTCAAAATGTATCGGGTACTTTTGGATGTCAGGAAAATGTACGCAGTATAAAGTACATAATTTTCTTTAGGAATGTACAGTGAAAGTTGTCAAATCTAAAAAGTAAAGTACAGATACCACAAAACTACTTTAGTACTTTAAAATATTTTTACTTAAGTACTTTACAGTGGTTTTTGAGATGGGAGTCAACAAAAGCTGCAATCACTAGGTATTTTGTAACAAATTAAATATATATATTTTATACATAAGCTCTTTTTTAACAAAACTGACAACTGTGTTCATTTGCATGACAATTAATTGTGACCCAAAATTCCATAATTGTCCCATCTCTAGTTGGTTTCTCTGACCCTGGGGATATGTTAAGCCCCCAACGTTCTGTATTGTTCAGTTGAAGTTATAATTAAAAGAGTACAGTTTGCTATGACATCTGTGGTCATGTCTATCCTTCAAACCTAACACTAGTCTTAGGCCTATAAATCAAGGGTTGCTTCATTAATTAAAATCAATGCAAATCTTACAGGCAGAGGCTGTCAGAGGAAGTGTGATAACGGAAGAATCTCAATTGTCCTCTCTGACCTTCTCCAATGGGTTTTGAGAAGAAGGAGAGAACAGACATCAGGAGTATCCAATTGAGATTATCCCTGTGTTGTCAATGTTAGGATGAAAATTGGATGTTCATCATTGATTAGTAATGCCTGACCGGTGACTATAAAATCCTGTCTGTCATCTAAACTAATTGAGATGGTAGTTGCCTGTCAAGATTAAAGTTACGATTTATAGAGCTCCTGTATGTCTGGTCTTAGACTTCATATAGATTACACTACACTCTCTGATCCCTCCAAACAGAGCTTAACAATTACATTGGAACAAAAACATTATGGCCCTGACTGGCAGTGCCAAGTTGTCCTATTACATTTACCTGCCTCAATATTTTCACATCTCCGGTAGAGGGGGCAATGCTTTTTTATTAGATACAGTAGAAATTACTTTGCAACGTTAAAGAGACAAAAACCTTTGACGCGGATGTAACCTGTAAAGATAGCACCACCTCCCGATCCTTTTGTTACCCTGTGATACCCTGGTAATTTGTACATAAGTGTACTGATTTCAGGGAGAAGCTGCTTCTTCAGACTCACCATCACTTCTGACGGGACCCTCCGGAGGAAAATAATCAATTCAATATTGATACACACCCAACTAAAAAGTAATTTTACAGGTAAATTGCAATCCTATCGAATGCAAATGAAACCGTACATTGCATAGCCTAAGGTTACATGTTGCACTACTCCAAATTAGGGAGTACTAATCTACATTTTATCTGTTTAATTGAATGCGCATTGTTCAGGAGACGTTAAATAATTTATTACAAATCCAATATATGATATTTGTATATATTGCATCATTGTTATAATCGGAAATTGGTTTTGTTTATAATCGCTGCATCAGACATTCGCACCATGTCGGATTTGACCGTTTCTATTCTAGGCCAATTTATGTATTTGACAGGGACAATGCACATTAATTAACATTTAATGTGCCAGATTTAGCCAGTTTGGTAGTTTTCATCTGTAGTCCCTGGGAAGATAGTTGGCTATCTAGCCTGTGGTTTATCTTGTAACTCAAACGTTACTACGTGGGGCGATTAGTGTTAAAATATGTTATGTTGATAACGCTAGATACGACACCAATAGGATAATGATTTATTAAACTTTAAAGTACTTACATTATTAACAAGAGCTAAACGCGGAATGGGGATGTACTTTCAGAGAAAACATGAAACTGATAGGGTGATTCAGAAGGTAGCTGGAGGGGGATTTGAACCTTTGCCAATAAAAAGTGAATGCAACCTGGTCTCAGAGCATTTCGTATCATTCAGTAAGTACATTTGAGACACTCAATTTAGTTATCTTATGGTATGTATTAATTTGTGGATGTCACAAAGTTAGGGGAAGGATTAGCTCTAATGATAAGTTGTTGCCAACTAGTTAAAAAGTAGTAAGTAATTAGCAAAAATGCTAAAGTTGTCTTTGAGATTCAAACATGCAACCTTTGGGCTGCTAGATGTTCACATTGTTATACACCCAACCAACCACCCTCCCTCCTTATGATTTTCCCTTAAGTAACATTCTGTCTCATGTAACCATACCAAACGGAACATATCATACTAAATTGGGTGTCCTGGATTTACTTTGACTATGTTACATCTAGTCTAAGAGACCAGGCTGTGCTCCCAATTGAGATGTTTGTACTTGCCTAACAATTACTATCCTGATGTAATTATTTTTCTTAACAACATACACCAATTAATGGTGCAATAAAGACGCTTTACAATTGGTTTTCACTCTGCACGCATGCACACACACACACACAGCCAATTATTTTGTAGTCAGGTTCACTGTTGTAATTATGGAGGAGAATGGCAGAGTCATAGCTGTGTGATTTACTAGTGTCTGCATCCCAGCTGACCCACTATTTGGGACAACCTTAATACATACAGTACCGACTTTTTCAGACACTGGAGACGCAATATCGATATGCCAGCATCAGCTCCTTGAGCATTAGGCATTGTGGTATTACTGTAAGTTTGCCACAGGTCATGCGCTGGAATTTGAACATGATTTTCCAAGCATTTCCTGTTTTCAATGAAGGGACATCGTGCAAAGGGGATGTTGCTCTATCCAGCTTAGGAAAATAGTTAAATAGTCATAGAATGTGCTGAATTCTTCATTAAGGAAGTTTTGCTATACAGGTCATAATGCCAATTTTCAAATAGTAATGGCAATTATAATGTATGCACCATATAATGTTATAATCAGCATATAATCATATCTTCTATAATTTCATGATAATATAACATAAAACGGACAGAGTTATGAATTTGGTTTGTGAGAATCATGTCCATGCTGACACAGATCTCAACTTAGTGCCTTCCTCAGCATGTGTTAGAAAGTGAGTACTGGCCATGGGAATGTCACAGGAAGGTTGTTGTGGACTACCATTTGGGAAACAAAGAAAACTGGACCAAATTATATGTATTCTGCAAACATTTTGCTAATGTATACAGATATTTCTGGAACATTCTGAGACTCAACATGTTCACAAGGACACTTGAAAAACACATTTTCTCACTCAATCTTTTTCTCAATGTTGCAGGGACGTCACGATGCTACGGATTTACTTGTGCTTGAGTGTTGTTGTCCACATGGCCGTCTTGCAGGAGGCTGAGGAACCCATCTCATACACGGTAAGTGCCACTCACAACCTCCACATGCATACACTGCAGTGCATGTTGCAAAAACAAAATGCACTAAAAGACGCAGCTCCTTACAACAGTTGTGGCAACTCTTCGCTAAATTTTCCGCACGTTTGTGCCAAGGTCAAATTTTCAGTTTTGTGGCAAACTGGCGTCAAATTTGCAGTGACTTGTGGAACTTCTGGAAAACAATTCTAGAAAGCTTGTAGCGAACATTATTGTTTCCTGCAACATATGAAAATACCAATTAGTTCAGATTTTTTGGTTACTTTCTGTATTAACAACATTTAATGCAGTGTTGGGGAGTAGTGAACTACATGTACACTGAACAAAACTATAAAACGCAACATGTAGCAATTTCAACAATTTTACTGAGCTACATTTCATAAGGAAATCAGTCAGTTGAAATCAATTCATTAGGCCTAATCTATGGATTTCACATGACTGGGACTACAGATATGATTATGTTGGTCATACACACCTTAAAAAAAGGTAGGGGCGTGGATCAGAAAACCGTCAGCATCTGGTGGGACCACCATTTGCCTCATGTAGTGCGACACATCTCCTTAGCATAGAGTTGATCAGGGTGTTGATTGTAGCCTGTTGAATGTTCTCCCACTCTACTTCAATTGGCTGTGAAAAGTTGCTGGATATTGGCAGGAACTGGAACACGCTGTCATACACATCGATCCAGAGCCACTCCAACATTGATTGTCCTAATATTAATGTATTTCTTCATTCCATTCTTTTACTTTAGATTTGTGTATTGTTGTGAATTGTTAAAGATACACTGTTGGAGCTAGGAACACAAGCACAAACACCCTCAATAACATCTGCTAAATATGTGTATGTGACCAATAGATTTGATTTGAGAGCATCACAACATGCTCAATGGGTGGGTGACATGTCTGGTGAGTGTGCAGGCCATGGAAGAACTGGGCCATTTTCAACTTTCAAGAATTTATTGTACAGATCCTTGCAATATCATTCTGAAACATGAGGTGATGGCAGCGTATGAATCGCACAACAATGGGCCTCAGGATCTCATCACAGTATCTATGTGCATTCAAATTGCCATCGATAAAATGCAATTGTGTTTGTTGTACATAGCTTATTCCTGCCCATACCATAACCCCACTGCCACCATGGGGAATTCTGTTCACAATGTTGACATCAGCAAACTGCTCGCCCATATGACGCCATCTGCCTGGATCAGTTGATACCGGGATTCAGCCGTGAAGAGCACACTTCTCCAGCATGCCAGTGGCCATCGAAGGTGAGCATTTGCCCACTGAAGTTGGATATGACACCGAACTGCAGTCAGGTCAAGACCCTGGTGAGGACGAGGGAGCAGCAGGAAGATGAGCTTCCCTGAAACAGTTCTGACAGTTTGTGCAGAAATTATTCTGTTGGGCAAACCGACAGTTTCATCAGCTGTCTAGGTGGCTGGTCTCAGACATCTCTGAGGTTAAGAAGTCAGATGTGGAGTTCCTGGGCTGGTGTGGTTACACGTGGTCTGCGATTGTGATGCCGATTGGAAAACGGCTTATGGTAGAGAAATTAACATTCAATTTTCTGGCAATAGCTCTGGTGGACATACCTGCAGTCAGCATGCCAATTGCATGCTCCCACAAAACAAAATCTGTGGCATTGTGTTGTGTGGAAAAACTGCACATTTTAGTGGCCTTTTATTGTCCTCAGCACAAAAGGTGCACCAGTGTAATGATCATGCTTAATCAGCTTCTTGATATGCCACGCCAGTCAGGTGGATTAATTATCTTGCAAAGGAGAAATGCTTACTAACAGGGATGTAAAGAAATTTGTGAACAATTTGAGAGAAATACATTTGTGCACATGGAACATTTCTGGGATCTTTAATTTCAGCTCATGAAACCAACACTTTACATGTTACATTTATATTTTTTGTTCAGCATATTTCAACTAGTAATTTAACTACATTTTTCAGTAGCTTGGTAGTAGTTGAGATAAATTCAAATCTAGGTAGTTAACAACTTTTACCAGGTAATTGGTGCAGCTAACTACTGGAACTACAATACTTTGTTTGCAAAAATGTTATAAATTATGGGTGAAGTAGGCAATCATTTACTTTATTTTTGGGCATGAAACCTGCCCAATTCTCATAAAACATGGTCTATTATACACAAAAAAACTTTGTTAAGATATGACTAGCAACGCAGATCTGTTCTTGCAATTTGTGGTCTATGCCATTTCAGATTTATGATAATTTTTTCTGAGTAGTTTAAATGCAGTGAACTACTTTTTTCAAAGTAACTTTAGATAGCCTTTACAATTCGTACTTATACGGGTATACGGGTTGGAAATGGCAATTGGAACACTGACAGAGTGTAAATTTGAACACAGTGGCTGTACAGTAACGTTTTCAATGTTACTGAACAGCCACAGATGGCATAATAGAGATGGCAGCTTCGCTGATCGGGAAGAACTATTGGAAGAACTATTGGTTATCAGAGAGACATCAACTTACCAGCACTACGACCAGGAATAAAATTTTCCCAAAGCGGGATTCTTTGCCGGTGTCACAAACTCCAAAATGAGCGGACCAGGCGCAGCGTGCATTGAGTTCCACATCTTTTTAAATACAAAGTGAACCAAAACTTACAACGACCGTGAAGCCGTAGTGCCCACACACACTAACACAAACAATATCCCACAAACACAGGTGGGAAAAATAAGCTACTTAAATATGATCCCCAATGGGAGCAAGGATTACCAGCTGCCTCTAATTGGATATCCTCTAAAACACCAACATAGAAAATATAAACTAGAACACAACATAGAAATATTAAACTAGAATACCCCTAGTCAGGCACTGACCTACTACCATAGAGAAACAAGGTCTCTCTATGGTTAGGGCGTGTTGTCTGCACCTCCAGGGCATTTGAACTGATTCAGAGGCTGACCCAAAACAACGCTGCCAGAGGAGAGGGGCGCCAGAGCGTTCTTCTAGTGAGGCTTCGGATGTGCACACACCAGTCCCTAGTTAACAAAGTTGACGAAATCAGGGTAAGAGTTGCTTTCCAAGAGATATCTAGGATTGTAACATACTCTGTTTCACGGAAACATGGCTAGCTGGGGACATGCCGTCGAGTCCATACAGCCAACGGGATTTTCAGTACATCACGCTGACAGGTGAACATCTCTCTGGTAAGAAAAAGGGCCGGGATGTATGTTTCATGATTAATGACTTATTGTAATTGTAACAACATACAGGAACTCAAGTCCTTTTATTCACCTGACCTAGAATTCCTCACAATCAAATGCCGACCCGTATTATCTCCCAAGAGAACTAATCATGATTATCTGTCACAGCCGTGTATATCCCATAAAGCAGATACAAAAGACGGCCATCAGGAAGTTCACTGGACTTTATGCAAACTGGAAACCATATATCCTGAGGCTGCATTTATTGTAGCTGTAGTTTTTAACAAAGCTAATTTGAGAAAAATGCTACCCTAAATTCGATCAGCATATTGATTGCTGTACACTAGTGAGTAACACATGCGAAAATTGCTACTCTATCTTCTGCGATGCATACAAGGCCCTCCCCCGCCCTCTTTTGGCAAAACTGACCATGACTCCATCTTGTTGCTCCCCTCCTATAGGCAGAAACTAAAACAGGAAGTGCCCGTGCTTAGGTCTATCCAACCCCTGGTCTGCCCAATCAATTCCAAGGTTCAAGATTGCTTTTATCACGTGGACTGGGATATGTTCCCGGGTAGCCTCAGATAATAACATTGACGTACAGTGGGGGGAAAAGTATTTAGTCAGCCACCATTTGTGCAAGTTCTCCACTTAAAAGATGAGAGAGGCCTGTAATTTTCATAATAGGTACACTTCAACTATGACAGACAAAATGAGAAAATAAATCCAGAAAATCACATTGTAGGATTTTTAATGAATTTATTTGCAAATTGTAATTGGAAAATAAGTATTTGGTCACCTACAAACAAGCAAGATTTCTGGCTCTCACAGACCTGTAACTTCTTCTTTAAGAGGCTCCTCTGTCCTCCACTCGTTACCTGTATTAATGGCACCTGTTTGAACTTGTTATCAGTATAAAAGACACCTGTCCACAACCTCAAACAGTCACACTCCAAACTCCACTATGGCCAGGACCAAAGAGCTGTCAAAGGACACCAGAAACAAAATTGTAGACCTGCACCAGGCTGGGAAGACTGAATCTGCAATAGGTAAGCAGCTTGGTTTGAAGAAATCAACTGTGGGAGCAACTATTAGGAAATGGAAGACATACAAGACCACTGATAATCTCCCTCGATCTGGGGCTCCATAAGATCTCACCCCGTGGGGTCAAAATGATCACAAGAACGGTGAGCAAAATCCCAGAACCACACGGGGTGACCTAGTGAATAGTAACGAAGCCTACCATCAGTAACACACTACGCCGCCAGGACTCAAATCCTGCAGTGCCAGACGTGTCCCCCTGCTTAAGCCAGTACATGTCCAGGCCCGTCTGAAGTTTGCTAGAGAGCATTTGGATAATCCAGAAGAAGATTGGGAGAATGTCATATGGTCAGATGAAACCAAAATAGAACTTTTGGTTAAAAATAAACTAAATCGTGTTTGGAGGACAAAGAATGCTGAGTTGCATCCAAAGAACACCATACCTACTGTGAAGCATGGGGTGGGGAAACATCATGCTTTGGGGCTGTTTTTCTGCAAAGGGACCAGGAAGACTGATCCATGTAAAGGAAAGAATGAATGGGGCCATGTATTGTGAGATTTTGGAGTGAAAACCTCCTTCCATCAGCAAGGGCATTGAAGATGAAACATGGCTGGGTCTTTCAGCATGACAATGATCCCAAACACACCACCCGGGCAACAAAGGAGTGGCTTCGTGAAGCATTTCAAGTCCTGGAGTGGCCTAGACAGTCTCCAGATCTCAACCCCATAGAAAATCTTTGGAGGGAATTGAAAGTGTGTTTGCCCAGCAACAGCCCCAAAACATCACTGCTCTAGAGGAGATCTGCATGGAGGAATGGGCCAAAATACCAGCAACAGTGTGTGAAAACCTTGTGAAGACTTACAGAAAACATTTGACCTCTGTCATTGCCAACAAAGGGTATATAACAAAGTATTGAGATAAACTTTTGTTATTGACCAAATAATTATTTTCCACCATTCATTAAATTCATTAAAAATCCTACAATGTGATTTTCTGGATTTTTTTTCTCATTTTGTCTGTCATAGTTGAAGTGTACCTATGATGAAAATTACAGGCCTCTCTCATCTTTTTAAGTGGGAGAACTTGCACATTTGGTGGCTGACTAAATTCTTTTGCCCCACTGTATATGCTGACTCGGTGAGTGAGTTTATAAGTAAGTGTATAGGAGATGTTTTACCCACTGTGACTGTTAAAACCTTCCCTAACCAGAAACTGTGAATTGATGGCGCCATTCGTGCAAAACTGAGAGCACGTACCACCGCATTTAATCATGGCGACTGGAAATAGGGCCGAATAGTTATTCCCTCCGTAAGGCAATCAAACAAGCAAACTGTCAATATAGAGACAAAGTGGAGTCGCAATTATGGGACAGAGAGATAGAAGCTGTTTTTCAATCTCAAGCCATCAGATTGTTAAACAGCCACCACTAGCACAGAGGCGGTTGCCTACTTACAGACTTGATATCATTGGCCACTTTAATAAATGGAACACTAGTCACTTTAATAATGCCACTTTATGAATGTTTACATATCTCGCATTGCTCATCTCATATGAGCAATAATGTATACTGTATTCTTTACTATCTATTCTTTACTATCCATTGCATCTTCCCGTTCTGTCACTGCTCATCCATATATTTTATACTTATATATTCTTATCCCATTCCTTTACGAGATTGTGTTATTAGGTTTTGTTGTGGAATTTGTTAGATATTAGGGTTGTTGTGGAATTGCTAGATATTACCTGTTAGATACTGCTGTACTGTTGGATCTAGAAGCATAAGCATGTTACTACACTCGCAATAACATCTAACAATAAAATTTGATTTGATTTGAACATGCTATACATGACGTCAGATCTCAGGGTCTCCACTTCACAGCTCTGTATGGGTTTTGACTGACAGCCGTTCTGAACTCGGGCACCACGTGCCAGTGATGCGTAGGCTGACTCAAAACCCGCAGTCCCCAGTTATACTGCGGGGAAGGCAGGTTTAGGGTCATGCAATATGGTGTGGATGAAGGGCGGGTGGGGGGCAGGTTGAATAAAGAGAAAATAATAGCCTAATGTAGCCTACTGTTCAGATGGAATAAATTAAATCTGACTGTAGGTCTATAATCTTAATATTAATAATTCCTGCAGAATGAAGCATTTCTTCCAGTAAAATGATACACCAACTGTAGGGCAAAATTTTGACTCAGGAACCGGAGTGGAGAAATATTATTTATTTATTTCAGCATCTTGAGAGAATGTTAATGTGCAGTTAGATTCAGGCTGTATCACAACCAGCCGTGATTGGGAGTCCCATAGGGCCGGCTCACAATTGGCCCGGCCTACACCGGGTTTGGCCGTGTAGGCCGCCATTGTAAATAAGAATTTGTTCTTAACTGACTGGCCTAGTTAAATTAAGGTAAGGGGCCTCACGAGTGGCGCAGGGGTCTAAGGCTGTGCCACTGGAGCCGGCTGCGACCGGAGGCCCTGGGGCGGCGCACAATTGACCCAGTGTCGTCCGGGTTAGGGAGGTTTTGGTTGGCAGGGATATCCTTGTCTCATCGCACACTAGCGACTCCTGTGGCGGGCCGGACGCAGTGCACGCTGACCAGGTCGCCAGGTGTAAGGTGTTTCCTCCGACATATTGGTACGGCTTTTGCTTCTGGGTTGGAAGGACATTGTGTCAAGAAGCAGTGCAGCTTGTTTGGGTTGTGTTTTGGAGACGCATGTTTCTGAGACCTTCACCTCTCCTGAGTCCGTACGGTGTTGCAGCGATGAGACAAGACTGTAACTTCTACCAATTGGATACCACGAAATTTGGGACAAAAAATGGGGTGTTACAAAAAATACAAAAAAACAACTATAAATAAATTAAAAATAAATTAAATGTGAAAAAAAGATACTGTCTGTAGAGATGCTATCTTTATCAGCATCCTTAAAGCTAATAGTATTTCAACCACATAAAATATGCATCCAAGCCGAACTGAAATCTTATCAGAAATATGTTGGGTCGTTTTCACAGCTCTCTCTTTCCTTTCCTTGCAACCGGTCAAACTGATGAAATTTGGACATTTTACACAGAAAATATTTTCAATTTTATTTGGGGGGGGGGGGTTATTGCATTTTTTCACTGGTCCCTTAACATGTTTGCTCCATTAGAGAAGCATAGATGACAGAGAACCAATGTCAACTAGATTGAAGCATTGAATCAACAGATATATGGCATTCTTCTGGCAAACAAGTGTTTATTTAGTCACATATAATGACAGAAGAGAATCTGTATGTATCTATAGATATGTTGACTAACAAATAGCCTTCAAAAAATGTTGGAAATTATAAGCAGAAACATATCTTAATCATGCAAAAAAAGCATGCACCTCCTGTCAAAAAAATCTTTCTACCGTCTCTGGCCCACAGCAAAAGCATTTCTATATTACGTGGTTAGGGGCTCGGTTCTGGGCCTCAGATTTTCACTTTATCACTTATAGTCGGGGCGGTTGTGGATGGGTTATTGGTAATTGCGGCGTGTGTGGGTGAACGAACAGCTGACCTGCTCACCCCCACCACGTGTGACAAGTTCCCAAACTTTGTCCTCAGGACTCCAAAGGGTGCACGTTTTGGTTGTTGCCCTAGCACTACACAGCCTAATCAAAAAAGGATCTAATGAACAAGCTTTGATCATTTTAATCAGCTGTGTAGTGTTAGGGCAAAAAAGCCAAAATGTGCACCTGGGGACCAAGTTTGGGAAATGCTGTGCAAGGGCATTGTGGACAGGGATGGCAGATGTGGGTGGAAGCATCTGCCTCTGATACCGAAAGGTTGCAAGTTCAAATCCAATGATAGAAAGTTGTTTTTGAGATTTTTGTTTTAAGCCTCACCCAAACTTTACCTTTTTCCTTAAACATTCAGAGTTAATGCCTAAACTTAACCTTAAAAACGTCAAAATGTGATGTTTGCAACAACTTCGAAATTTGACATTTGAACAACATGGATGAATGTCTAATTCTCAGATATAGTTAAGTAATCTATGTTTGTTAAAGGTAGTTTAACTTCTTCCGGTGTGAAGTAATTGGTAGCTTGGAAAACTATATTTTCAGAGTAGCTTCCTCAACACTGATTAAATGTCTTATCTACATAAAACAAATCACACAACTTTTAGTTTAGCTTCTCTGTGAGCAGTAAGTTCATTTAAACATACTTAATGTACTAAATATACTAAACTACATATATTAAATGTATTAATAACAGATACAAAAATAAATCAAATACAACTTGAAATGATTATCAGCATGCTAAGGAAAAAATGAGCAAAGACTGAATATTTCCTACATGAGAGAAATGTGAACACTATGGGGATTTTAACCTTAGGATGTTTAACTAACAAATGTTCATGAACTAAGTGATAACTGATAAGAAATTTGCTTTCAACCAATGGAAGTTAAAAGAAAAAAATCAAACCCAGTTCAGAACTATTACCTTTGAGTGAACTTTGTTCTTTGTACAATGCTTAATGACTGCATGCACTGACACAATCAGAAAACACAAACATTAAGATACTGAAAACAATTACTGGGTCAGCTATTAAAGTTGTGCAAATGCTATACAAAAAAACTGGGACTAGCATAAACTGGGACTAGCATAAACTGGGACTAGCATAAACTGGGACTAGCATAAACTGGGACTAGCATAAACTGGGACTAGCATAAACTGGGACTCAGGACTATTAAATCTAAATGTGTGGCCAACTGTTCCTAGAGAGCCACAGTATATGAGATATTTCTCCAGCCAAGCGACAACACAACTGATTCAAACTAATCAATCTGTGTTTCTGCTTGGTAACTGTTTGCTTCTAGAAAGAGAAGGAACAACACATGATCAAGATGAGCTAGCAGTTTAATTAAAGAGCAGATTTTGCAAAAGATGAAATGTATAGCAGGCTACATTTATGAGAATACTACATGTATGAATTTGCTTACCTTATCAAGCTTGAAGATTACATTACACTCCTTTATCACAGAAAAGTGTTATGAGTGAATGCACCACATGTAATTATGTGCGCTGAGAGTTGGGAAACAAGTTCAGGGAGTGAGTAATTTAATCAATAAACAAAACATAATACAAAACAAGAAACATGAACAACGCACAGACATGATACTGAAACAGGAACAATGACACCTGGGGAAGGAACCAAAGGGTGTGACATATATAGGGCAGGTAATCAAGGAGGTGATTGAGTCCAGGTGAGTGTCATAAAGAGCGTAACGATGGTGACAGGTGTGCGGAGAGGAGCACATGTGACAGTACTCCGACGCACGGCTCAAGCCGCAGGACTTTGACCAAGATGATGATCCCGGGATCAGGAGCGAACCAGTCACCACTGCGAAGGTGCTGGAACCTGTCGATCCAGCTGAGGCGGGAGCTTGGCAACCTAGAGGCCCGGAGAGAGCATACGTGACAGTATTCCCTCCCGGCACGTTCAGCTTCAGCCGCAGGACGCCAAGTACAGGGATGATCCCGGGGAATAGGAGAGGACTGGTCGCCTGACGCACCGGCTGAGACCTCCTCGGTTGCCTCGGTCGAGGCACGGGAGCCCGTCGAGCCCGCTGAGGCACGGGAGCCCGTCGAGCCCGCTGAGGCACGGGAGCCCGTCGAGCCCGCTGAGGCACGGGAGCACGTCGAGCCCGCTGAGGCACAATAGCCCGTCGAGGCATGGGAATCTGACAAACCGGCTAAGGCCTCCCAGGTAGCGCCGCTTCTGACACCCGGACCCGACATCACCTCCCAAAAAATGTAGCAATCCCTGATGCTTCACTTTGGTGAGGCGTTATTCTGTAACGATGTGCGCTGAGAGTCGAGAAGCAAGTTCAGGGAGTGAGTGAGTTAATCAATAAATGAAACATAATACAAAGCACAGTTACAGAAACTGAAACAGGAACAATGACGCCTGGGAAAGGAATCAAAGGGAGTGACATATATAGGGGAGGTAATCAAGGAGGTGATAGAGTCCAGGTGAGTGTCATAATCCACATAACGTTGGTGACAGGTTTGCGCCATAACGAGCAGCCTGGTGACCTAGAGGCCGGACAGGGAGCATATGTGACACCACAAACATATTTCCAGGGTGTTGATGCATCCTCTTCCGACAGGACGGGTATGGGCAGGGGATCCATCTTCAAAAGTAAAGTTTTGCTCTGATCAAGTCAGTTCATATTGAGCTGGTCAAGTCAGCTCATATTGCTTGTTGCTACTTTAACTTAGCTGTTGTGCTAGCTAACATGGTACTGAACAGTGACGCTAGCATATTGACATTTGTTATTACAAGACAGCAAGTTTTTACCTAAAAATGTGTTTAGGCAAATCATTAGTTAGCTTGCTAGCTACCACATTCATTGTGCAAAAATATGATAGCTATCTAGCTAGGCGCTAGCCACTAGCTGAGGACTAGCCAGTCTGTGGCACTGACAGTTTGCAATGTGTTTCACTCTATCCCATAAAACTGCTAAACAGGCATCAATTAGCTAACATGATTTAAGTTTATTAGGATGTTTAATTAATAAATTAGACACTCACTGTACAACTTCGGTAGGTAGATCACTTGGTTTGGATTTCCAATAGATTTGTCTTCTCCCACCGACTGGTCATCAATGCTTACTGGTCTTGGAACTACTTCTGGTTTGCCACTAATAAATATTGTTGCCACAAGTTTGCCACAGATTAAAATAGAATCTTGAGAGAATTGTTTGTCAGAAAAAAACTCTGGCGAACTGTTTGCCACTAGTGGCAATAAATATTATTGTTGCCTAAGGTTTGCTGCAGATTCACCACCAGTGGCCAACATTTGCAAAATTATGTCGCACAATACTTAATTTGCAGCAAATTAGCCACAAACTTATTTTGTAATTGGCAGCACAAGCAAGAGCCAGTACTGAAGGACAATATACGTTTTTCAAAGTGGTATTTCATTCAAGTCAAGGATGGGGTCAATTACATTTTTTAATTCAGGAAATGAAAATCGTCATTGTAAACAAATGGACAAATTGCATTTCATGAAGTAAAATGTTAATTCACTTCCTGGATTGAAATGTGAGTTGACCCCAACCCTGACTCATGTACCAAGTGAACGTTAATGAAAATTAACAGAGGGCTTGGAATGGACACTGATGGGGTGGGATAGCATTGGCATGTCTCCAGTGGAGGATGTCTCCTTCTCGACAAATGACTGTAGTTGAAGTTGTTGTTGTTGGAGCTGATGAATTATGGCGGTAATAACATGAGTCTGGACTCATGGAGACTGGAGACAACACATGCCCGTGCACACACAGTGGCAAGTCCCATGACTCAGAAGAGAGCAAGCGAGGAGAGCAGACATTCCACCCTGGATGGTGACAGACTAAACACATTGTTTTGGGGTGAATTAGGGAGACACAGGTGTTCTTCAGGCTGACTCCTTAATTGCTGTCTGCCTGATTTCCTCATATATAGGCTCAAAGTGGCATAACAAAGGCGCATAAGACTACATATTTAATGCGATGTAGACTGTAAAGCTTCAGAGATATGTGATACGTATTTTGTAGATCAATTAATCAATCGATTAATCAATCAATCCCTCAATCAATCAACAAACCAATCAATTGAGGACCAGATACTTATCCTCCCTTATTTCTATTCACAGTGCACAGATGGCTATACATTTGACATGGAACGACAAAGAATGCAAAGGTAAGAGCTGCTTATCAACACTTTGTCAAATGTCCTTGTACGTTTCTGACTTAATGAATAGATTGATTAGTAGATTAATTGAATAGCACTATAGAACAGATACGATCAGTTCTAGCAGACACCGTACTGTACACATACCATACAGTATGTGTATACCAAGCATTTTGATGGTGGAGGTGGGGGTTTTCCTGGTACACTCATGCTGACTTGGTGGTGTTACACTCCGACCAGACCTGTGTTCAAATACTATTTGTTTTTTTCCAACCTGGAGTGACAGGTGGGTGGGATTAGCACTTTTGGGGCTATTCCACTGGTGTCATTGCGCCAGGCAAGCTCAATCAAGCACAGCTTAAGTAGTTGAAAGAAAATAAGCCGTGGCTTACTATATGAACCCAGGTCTGTCTCTGAATGCAGTCCTCCTTTTTCAGACATCAACGAGTGTACCACGGTGCCCGACGCCTGCAAGGGCGGCATGAGGTGCATCAACCATTTCGGAGGCTACTTCTGCCTGCCCCAGAATGCCCAGATCATCGTCAGTAATGGTGACGAAGAGCCCACCGTGACCCCTCTGGTGGAGGAACAGCGTCCTCTGGCACCCGCCCCTGCTCTGCCTGTCCGACGGGTCATCCAGAGCCCCTTCCAAAGCCAGGGCACCATGCAGTGTGCCGCGGGGTTTGTGGTGGACGAGCTCAACTACTGCCGTGGTAAGAGTAAGCCCATGCAACTTCACTTGGGCGTGTTTATTAGGATTAGGGCACGCTATAGTAAAATACAAATACCCTGATTCGTTATGGAAGTGTCCAGCATCATTTTAATCCTACATACAAAGGTTCCATCACTCCCTGACGAATGTCATTTGAAGTATATAGGAATGGATCTGCCAAACAGTTTTTGACCAGAGGTTGATTCTTATAAGTGGACTGTAGTGCAGTGCAGTTATACAAACTCAGTACTAAGGCTACAGTACTCAGCATTGCAGGAGCCCCAATTTGAATGAGCAATCCCAGCAGGCAGATTTCCCTCTGGAGTACTACCGATGCTAGTTTATGAACAGATATTGAGGCAAAAGATAGCCATCACATATTGTCATTCAGTCAATTCAGGATTCATTCCAATTTGAATTCATTCAAATTGATTGCAGTCCTTTTCAAGTTTAGAGCACTTTGTATGAAAACAGTTCTAGTGAAATTCCTTACTGGCACCGAAGATCTTACACTACATGTAGTCCTATTTTGTTAAGCCAATAACACCGTATATGAACAGTTTATGTGCTGTCTGCAGGTTATGAAGATGCATTGTGTTTGATCTGTAAAGTGGGGAACCACTTAACTTCCATTTACCCCTTTGCTCTCTTTCTTTGGATGATGGATTTGCAGCCGTCATTAAAGAATGTCCTCATTTGTCTCTGTGTGCGTGTGCATGCGTGGGTGTGTGGGTGTGGGTGTGGGTGTGGGTGTGGGTGTGGGTGTGTGTGTGTGTGTGTGTGTGTGTGTGTGTGTGTGTACATGCGTGTGCATGCATGTGGGTGTGGGTGTGTGTGTGTGTGTGTACATGCGTGTGCATGCATGTGGGTGTGGGTGTGTGTGTGTGTGTGTGTACATGCGTGTGCATGCATGTGGGTGTGGGTGTATGTGTGTACATGCGTGTGCATGCATGTGGGTGTGTGTGTGTGTGTGTGTGGGTGTGTGTGTGTGTGTGTGTGTACATGCGTGTGCATGCATGTGGGTGTGGGTGTGTGTGTGTGTACATGCGTGTGCATGCATGTGGGTGTGGGTGTGTGTGTATGTGTGTACTTGCGTGTGTGTGTGTGTGTGTGTGTGTGTGTGTGTGTGTGTGTGTGTGTGTGTGTGTGTGTGTACATGCGTGTGGGTGCGTCCTCCAATCTCCTGTTGGCAAACGGTGCAAGATTTTAGTCAAGTTGCAACATGCCAAATCCTGGCAGTAGAGGGAAACAATTGCTGTTACATAAACCATTGAATCAACATGGGGCGACAGCCAAGCCGAGCTCAGGGAAGGAAGGAGATGGTCGCCAACAACACATTCCTGAAACATATTTTTTTCTCATTTAATCATTGTTTCTTTCATCAGAGGGACTGTCCTTAAGTTGGAGTGATTCACAAACTTAAGGCAGACAGATTAGTGGTATGTACTGTACAGTATTATACAGTGTCAGATACAAGATCAAAACGATGCAACATCTCCAAAGAAAATGGCTTTAGTCATTTGCATTGATACTTTTCCAGTTTGTCATCACAGTCAAAACATACACTGTTACCAAGAAAGGTTATTGCAGTGTCTCGTTCTTACAACTGGTAAACATTTGCCACATTCTGCCTGCGAGTCTGGTAACTAATGCTAATAAGACCGTGGCACTTAAACCATTAATAAAAGTTCACAGGGCGGATTTAACTCCAGCCTTAATTCTTTAATGTTTACAGATCTGGAAAGGTTTGAGCAGTGTAGTGGTATAGCGTCATCAAAATGCTTCCACCTTCCAGATAGGCAAACATTGAAGGGTTAGGGCCAAGAGGAAGGAAGGCATAGGGAGGGAATTAGCCATGCTATTATTATGTTGCACTGCTGAAGAAAGCAGGGCTGTGTGCATTAGGACACAGCCCTATGCGTTTTGCAATAGAAAACGAAAACAAGTATTTCTTATTGGGTAAGTTCAGATAGTACCTCTCCATTTCACTCTGTTTCCGAAAGTTTTTCCCCACTACGTGCCTACTGAACACAGCCTAGGGATTCCTTTTCCAGGAAATGAGGGCATAAATAAACACTTTGAATTGACCTCAGCATTTGATCTGTGGAGACAAACTTAAAATGAGTGGCTGCTTCCAGTAAGATTGCTTTAGGTAACAATATCCCTTACTCAATTGTGACATTGTTACATGCAAGTTTATTTTTGACAAATTAGCTCGTCTTCGTCTTCATTTCCGTCCTGCACAGCTCAAAAGCCTGGAGAGGTCTGTGCCCCATTTGTGTTAGAAGTGGACTAGGGAAACCCTTAGGAACTGTAATCACTGATTTGTAACTGAAAATATCATGTGAAGGCAAGGTTTCCACCCTATTGCTTTCACCAATCCAACCTGGTCAGATCAGTGATTTGTAATTTCTCCCCAAGGAAGGAAGGACATATTTCTAAAGTATTGGAACAGAGCCTGAGTATTCTACTGTTCAATCAATACATTGACTGTAAGGTTCAATAGAAACTCATTATTGAAGCGCCAAAGAGGAGACAACCAGCAGACACTGACTAGAGCCATCCCACATCTCATCCACCTTAGACATGGACACCAAAAAAGTAGTCACAACACCACTGCATGTGCTTACTTATGGGCTTTAGTCTTTAGCATTTGATTTGGTCTGCGGCATATTCTTTCAGAAGCTTAGTTCCCTTGTTTACTCTCTTTCGTCATTTCAAAGGAAGAGCTGTTGCCCTTCTCAAAACAGTAGTTTCTCATCCTGGATGTTTACATATTTGAAGTGGTAGTGGGGGGGGGGCTTCCCTCAGTAGTCCCCTTGCGATGAAGCATTTTGAACCTGACACCTTGACGGAATGAGAATATATAGGGGTGCTTGGCACAGCATTCTTGCAAAGACACAGGGATCTTTGTAAACCAAGCTTTTTGGATGAAATGTTCTGGGGGCGGGTGGGGGACAATATGTGCATGCACTCTGTAGTGCGGTTGTATTTCAACGTTGTAGTTTTATCCAATTCTGGCAAGAAGTACTATATTTTAAGGTGTCATGTTCTTTGCATTCGTATTCCTGGCACAGTGTGTTAATTACACGTATGCTACATCAAACTCAAGTTTGATTTCAGGATTAGTTCACCTCTGTCAGCATGTCAACTTGTCACTGGTCTTAATTTCTAGGGAAAAAGGTTGCAGGGTGACAGTATCGTCACTTTTTCCCCTCATATATGCTGAGTGGAGGCCAGCTTTGATCATTAGAGCTATTCACCTCCCAATCCCACCAGCCAAAAGCAGGGTCAGGCGGGCTTTGTTTACTGGAAGTGTGTGTGTGTGTGTGTGTGTGTGTGTGTGTGTGTGTGTGTGTGTGTGTGTGTGTGTGTGTGTGTGTGTGTGTGTGTGTGTGTGTGTGTGTGTGTGGTTGAAAGGGGAACTTGTTTCCACAGACTACCAGCCTCCAGGATGACATAATTCTCACCAATTCTTCATAATTCTCACCTTGTGTCCATCACTGTCGTCACAAAATTAGTTACATCAGCAGGGTAAGAGTAGGCTGGTCTCAGATCTGTTTGTGCTGTCAATGACCATAGGATTTGGTAATAAATACAGCACAAACATATCTGGAAGCAGGCTAGGGTATGAGGGGAACGGTGCGTTGAGCCTTTGAGCTTTCTGAACAGACTCGGTGTTCTCTCCCACACGTCTAACACCTCCAACTATTTATAAAGCCCTTTTTACATCAGCCAATGTCAAAAAGTGCTGTACAGAAACCCAGCCTAAAACCCCAAACAGCAAGCAATGCAGAAGTAGAAGCACGGTGGCTAGGAAAAACTCCCTAGAAAGGCCAGAAGCTAGGAAGGAACCTAGAGAGGAACCAGGCTCTGAGGGTTGGCCAGTCCTCTTCTGGCTGTGCCGATCTCCCCGGAAGAGGGGAGATCAGTGATTAAATCAATGGACAGATGAGACCAAGGCTGCTGAGGCACGGAAAGGGTTTCCCTGCCGGGGAGATCTGGTTTGGGCACATACGGAGCAGGTGTTGAAGTAGCGGACGATGTCGTGCGCCAAGGTTGGCAACCAGTACTTAGCGGAGATGGATTGAATGGTGCGGGTGATACCTGGGTGTCCAGCGGCAAGGGATGTGTACGCCTAGGTCAACAGCCAATCCCTTACCTCTTTGGGAATGTAGCTGTGCTCCGGAGGGCAGCTAGCAGGCGCGGTTCCCTCTCCAGAGCCTGGCAGATGTCCACGTCTACATCCCAATGCACGAGGACAACGATTCGGGTGGGCGGAATGATATGTGCACTCAGAACACCTCCACCACAAAGGGCAGCATAGGGTCTCGGTGTTTCAGCAACGGGGCCGAGGTGAAACGCCCCTTCAGTCAGTTGAAGGCCTCATCGGCTGCAGGACTCCACACCAACTTGAGTGGGTCACCCTAAAGGATAGAGGTGAGAGGAGAGGCGATGGAGCTGAAGTTATTAATCAAGCGGCAGTAGAAGTTGGGAAACCCCAAAAAACGTTGTCCCTTTATGTTGGTTGGGACTGGCCCTGACCTTTTTGCCCAACCTTCCTTTCATCCATATCCACTCCTTGTGGGCTGATCCGGTATCCAAAGGAGACAGCAGCTTGATGGAACTGGTACTTCTCCGCTTTGATGTACAGGTTGTTCTACAAGATGTGTCCCAGGACTACCTGGACGTGGGCGGTGTGATCTTCCAAGTTGGCCGAGTAGATCAGGATGTCGTCAATATACACGACCACCTGATGCCCAAGCATGTCCCCGAACACCTTTTTCACGAATGCCTAGAACACCGACGGAGCATTGGCTAATCCATAAACCATCACCAAGTACTCATAGTGCCCAGACATTGTGCTGAAGACCATTTTCCATTCATCCCCCTCCCAGATGTGGATCAGATTGTAGGCACGCCGCAGGTCCAGATTAGTAAATAACAGGGCCCCGTGGAGCTGTTTGATGGCAGCCGGCACCAACAGGAGAGGGTAGAGGTACTTGGAGGTGATGGAATTGAGACCTCTGTAGTCGATGCACAGACATAGACCTCCCTCTTTTCTTGGCCACGAAGAAGAAGCCTGCCGTCGCAGGGAAGTGGATGGGTGGATGAAACCCTGTAGAGAGCCTCCTGCATGTACTCCTCCAATAGCCTTGGTTTCAACCACCGACAGTGGGTAGACAGTGCACAGAGTCTGCTAGCAGGTCAATGGCACAGTCCCAGGGGCTACGAATAGGGAGAGAGGTAGCACAGGTCTTGGAGATAACCTCCCGGAGATCCTGGTTACCTCCGGGATGTTGGCCTGGAGGGCAACCACAGACGGTGGGGTCACGAGATGGTTGGAGCCACGAGAGGCCGAGGATGACTTTGTGTACTGGTGCCTCGATGATGAGGAAGGGAAGGATTTCTCGGTGCAGGGGTCCCATGGTGATGATGAGTGGTGCTGTGATGTGATGTGTCTGATTGTCCCAGTTCCCAGTGGTTGACTATGCAGTGCTTGAACCGGAAAAGGAGAGGAGAGGTGATGTTCAGGGAGGAGGCGAGGGCCTTGTCAAATCAAATCAAATGTTATTTGTCACATACACATGGTTAGCAGATGTTAATGTGAGTGTAGCTTGTGCTTCTAGTTCCGACCATACAGTAATATCTAACAAGTAATCTAACCTAACAATTTCACAACAACTACCTTTTACACACAAGTGTAAAGGACTGAATAAGAATATGTACATAAAAATACATGAATGAGTGATGGCCGAACAGCATAGGCAAGATGCAGTAGATGGTATAGAGTACAGTATATACATATGAGGCGAGTAATGTAGGGTATGTAGACATTATATAAAGTGGCATTGTTTAAAGTGGCTAGTGATAAATTTATTACATACATTTTTCCATTATTAAAGTGGCTAGAGTTGAGTCAGTATGTTGGCAGCTGCCACTCAATGTTAGTGATGGCCATCAATCTGATGGGCGAAATAAAGGAGCACTGGAGTAAGAAGCCACAGCATTTAGACAAAGTTCCTTCATATTTGTACAGGTGGGACAATCGGGCATCGCTGACCTGGGTGGATTGCTGGATGGGCTGGGGACTGGCTCGCTGGGGCAGCTCATGGTAGAGGGTCCTTCATTAGTTGGAGGTGATGCCCCTCGGATGATGTTGAGCCGTACCCAATTGCGCCAGTTGGTCGTGGGGTTGGTGGATTAGGTGTCCCTGTTCGCCGACTCTCTGGAGATGTCTGGATTTTCTGCTGTTTCCATTTGTTGAGGCACTATTCTGTAGCATATATGCAGGGAGTCAGGAAACAAGTGCATTTGGTTAGTTTAAGAACGAAGACCATGAAGATATACAAAATAAGAATGGGCATGAAAAACTAAAACCTGTTAAATGAGTTGACACTGGAGAGATGAAGCAGGTACAGGGAGTAACATTTAATAAATAACAGACATAGAACGAGACAGGAACAGCGTCAGCATACAGAAGACAATAACAATCGAAAGCCGGGGAGAAGTCCGATGGTCTGGCTTAGGCAACCCCGGTTCCATCGGCGGCGGAATCCACCCTGACGTCACCAACAAAACAAACAAACAACAAAAAAACTCATGGACTGGCTGGGCAAACAAGAACTGACGATCCAGCTGAGGCCCGACTTGGGATGGGCGCCATCCGAGCCAACCGGGGCCAAGAAATCTCTCGAGCCAGCGAGGGAATGGAAGCCCGACGAGCTAGCTAGGCAACCCCGGTTCCATCGGTGGCAACCCAGAGCCGATGTCACCACCAACCGGAACGCCAGTACTCCCCGATGCTTCGTATGTTGGCTGCTGCATTCTGTCACATGGGATGACGCTGGAGAGTCCAAGCAGGTACGGGGAGTCAAACATTTAATAAGGCACGGACAATGAATGAGGCAGGAACAGCGTCAGCATACAGAAAACAAAGACAAAAACAATCAATCCAGCCACGGAGAACAGAGCTGGGGAACTGACAAATATTGGTGGAGGAAATAAACAGGTGATAAATGAGTCCAGGTGAGTCCAATAACGCTGATGCGCGTGACGAGGGAAGGCAGGTGTCCGTGATGGATGGCAGGAGTGCGTGATGCAAGGCAATCTGGCGCCCTCAAGCGCCAGAGGGAGGGAAGAGCGGGAGCAGACGTGACAAAACCAATACAGCCTGAAGACTGAGGCTTCTGAGGGCTAGATAATGGGGAAGTAATCAAGGTACTGATGAAGTCCAGGTGTGCATAATGATCGGGAGCAGGTGTGCGTAATGTTGGTTGCCAGAAGTGCGTAATGTGGGTTGCCAGGACCAGTGGTTAGTAGACCGGCGACATTGAGCGCCGACGCGGGAGAGCGGGACAGCGGGAGTAGGCGTGACAACTTTCCTGAGCATGTCTGTGTCAACCAAGGAGAATAAATCCATAGTGCCTTTGCATGGTAGGCACATGTCATCAAACTTCTCATCAGGTCTTGCTTGGCTGATACCAAGGCTAATGTTTTTTATCTTATCTCTCATCACATTTAGATGTGGAGAAAAGTTTAAATAAGTTTACGGGGGTAGGATTTATCAGCCATCAATGGTCGAGAAGAGCAATCTCAAATTATTCTGGTTATTAGTGATCAAGTTTAAAAAATGAGCCCGTCTAGCATTTCTAATTGCCTTGTTAAACAGTATGTGTCAAGTTGTTCTCTTAGAATATCATAATGGACCTGAAATTTTGACTTTTTCCACTTCCGCTCTGCCTTTCTGCAATTTTTCTTTTAATTTATTAGTCCCTCCTTGTCTTGCAGATGTAAACGAGTGTGAGGGGAGCAACCCCTGTCAGCACCAGTGCTACAACATCATGGGCTCCTTCATCTGCCAGTGTGAGCAGGGTTATGAGCTAGCCTCTAACCAAGCCTCCTGCCAAGGTACTGCAAGTCAATATTAGGAAGATGTTCCTAATGTTTGGTAATCTCCGTGTATATTTATCAGTACCTTAATGTATACTGATACAATTTCACAATCCCCCCACCCACACCTAATATTTTCTTTCCTGAGAAGTTTCTGTCAGCCTTCTCCTCTTTAAGGGTTGACTTCGTAATATTTATATATTCGTAGATATCGACGAATGCGCCTTCTCGAGTTACATGTGCCAGTGGCAGTGCGTGAATCAGCCTGGAGGATATGTCTGTGCCTGTCCCGAGGGATACCAGCTCCAAGGCAACCGAATGTGCCAAGGTAAATAGGCCTGTTTCAACTAGTATAATATCTAGCCCTCTCTTACACCAGCAGCAAGTCGTACGTCATAGTAATGAATCTCAATACCTGTTTACCTGAAACCCCAATGATAACTCATTGGCTTTAGGCCTAGATTTTTACTTGTATCTTGTATCAGTATTGACTTGATTAACTAACAGTACATGAGATAGAAATTATAGTTTCACATTTAGTTTTGAGCTATGCATTGCTTGTTTACAAAGACCTCAAGACAGTTGCACTAAGCTCAATCTATTTTAAGCTATTTTCTTATTGAAATTACCATTGACTACATTTTCTCTCCATTAACAGACATAGATGAGTGTGAAACAGGAAACAACTGCCGCGAGGACGAGATGTGTTGGAACTACTTTGGCGGTTTCCGCTGCTACCCCAGGAACCCTTGCCATGAGCCCTATGTGAAGACAGGAGAGGGGTGAGTATGGTCCGGTGAAATGCATGATGATAATCACATGATGAGTAACCTTGACTAGGACCTGAAGTCTTTGCGGGCTAACACAGTATTGTGGGGTGAAGGAGACCCAGGTTCAAATCCAGTTGGTTGCATAGTATACATAGTATGGACCCTTAAATGACCACAGAGTGGCTGCATGACCTTTATTTGCTGACGGGATGATGTTTTGGGCTGGGGATGCTGTCAACGGAGGGGGGTATTTTTCTCTGCTCTGCTGACAAGTATTTTTCTACGCTCATACAGGAGTAATAAAGGCCTAGTGCACTAATTTGGTTATTGTTATTCATTTTTTATGAGTATTTATTTTTTAAATTGTGATTTATCAGGGGGTGCTGCAGCACCCTCAGCACCCCTACTTCCCGTGACTATGGGTAGGCCTGATCACCAACAATGAGAGCCTATAGGGAGGAGGTCAAAGACCTGGCAGTGCTGAAAAGATTCTGGCATAGGCCCTCAGATCCTCAATGTTCTACAGCTGCACCATTGAGAGCATCTTGACTAGCTGCATCACTGCTTGGTATAGCAACTTCTTGGCATCTGACCGCATGGCGCTACAGAGGGTAATGCGTACAGCCCAGTACATCACTGGGGCCAAGCTCCATGCCATCCTGGACCTCTATACCAAGCGGTGTCAGAGGAAGTCCCATTTCTAGGGCCTATCTGCATTGACCCTTTTTGCACTAACTTTTTTGACTCATCACATACAGTGCCATCAGAAAGTATTCACACCCCTTGACTTTTTCCATATTTTGTTGTGTTAAAACCTAAATTTAAAATTGATTTAAATTGAGACTTTTGGATCAATGGCTTACACACAATACCCCATAATGTCAAAGTGGAATTGTTTTTCCAGATTTTTGCAAATTAATTACATATAAAACTACTCAATGCCTTTGTTATGGCAAGCTTAAATACTGTATGTTCAGGAGTAAAAATGTGCAAGTC